>NC_132780.1:63290770-63593800 GCF_048418805.1 Vulpes vulpes
GTTCATTTAAAAATAAAGTTGTCTATATAGCAACAGGATTTTTTTTTTCTTTGAACAGTGAAGATTTAATTTTATAAATAGAATGCTGCTGATGGTGATGGTTTTGCTTCTGAAATTCTCCAAACATCTTTTCACATACAACACAAAATATAGATGAACTTAGAATATGGAAGAAGAACTAAATTAGTCATCTAAATGTCAATTCTGTGAATGTCATTTTAATCAAAGCATTTGAAATCCCCTTATGATTCTTCACAGCATCTTGCATAATTAGGAAGAGCTTTGAGCCATTACTATGGTGTTAGAAAAATTTGTAATTGACAGTATATAACTGAAATACCATCAATAAAAATACCAGGCTGTAAAATCATTGAGAAGTACAGCCTTCTAGCAAGTTGGCTTCTACGAACAAATCTCCATAGAGATTTTACTTTTATCCCAGGCTTTATTTGATCTACTGGCAACCACAGGACATTGAGTTAGGGCTAGAGACATCACAAGGATAGTTCTTTTCATGAGATGATGCTTCTCATCATTGTACCAAACTCTCACAGACAGTTCTTCATCACAGGTATGGTGCTTAAGGTCACTAAGCTTTCAGAAGGAGCCCCAAAATGAAGCAGATGTGCTGGAATGGAGAGCAGACTTTCCTCTTTCAGCTTTGGCCAACTGCATTTCACATATAAGCACCGGTGTTTCCACAAGAAGAGCTCCTTTTCAGAGATAGCGGAAAGAAGCCATCCCACGTCACCACTGGGTCTCCTGCTTTAAGGAGAAACTAACCTTTGTTGGTTCATTCTATGGGGTGGACACCATGATGTTTATCTTCCATATGCTGTCTCTTTCGTCCAGTATGATTGCTCCTCTCTTATAGCCAGGACTTTGAGGCTTAAATCTGTTAAGTAATTTAAACAGCTCATCAGTGTAAAGGTCAAGGTTAGAACTGATTTAAGTCTGCCCCCCCCCCCCCCCAAATCTAGGTTGCTTTCATAACATTATGCTACCTCTCAGAGAGACACTTCAGCCCATCAAGGAAGAATATAATGAACATCAGAATGACCTAATTATTGTTATACAATGTAGTTCTAGAATGGGATTTTTAAAGACGTGCTGAAGAATTTTTCTACTCTAAAATTAAAGATATTCCTATTTGTACTGTTTGATAATCCTGATAAAAAAATTCTTATTCTTCATTCTTTATTTGTCCAAGAAAAAACTTCTAGTTCTTTTTCCCATTTGATTCTCACTCTTCCCCAAGGGAAGAGCATGACCATGGGGAGATAGCTGAGAGCGTCACATCTAGTTACCCTCCCCCCAACATCCAGCAGATGTGACACAAGCACGTCCTCATCTCAGGCCCTTGCCCTGCTGATCCCTCTACCCAGAACATGCTTTCTCTACATGTCTATGTATCCAGCTCCTTCACCTCCATGCCTTTGCTCAATGTTGCCTTCTCTGTGAGGCTGTGTGGACCATCCTATTCAAAAGCCACAAACTAGGGATGCCTGGGGGACTCAGTGGTTGAGCGTCTGCCTTTGGCTCAGGTCGTGATCCTGGGATCCGGGCATCGAGTCCCTCATTGGGCTCCTCGCAAGGAGCCTGCTTCTCCCTCTGCCTGTGTCTCTGCCTCTGTGTGTCTCTCCTGAATAATAAATAAAATCTTTTAAAAAATCACAAACTATTCATCACCACCCCCAAATCTTACTGTCCCCCACTATTTTCTTTTCCAGAGCACTTACTACTTTCTGGCATATATAACTTATTTATCGTAATTTCTGCTTATTTCTCACCAAGTGTAATAGAAGCTCTTTGTGTGTTTAGCTATTCCCCATGCCAGGGACATGATTGTTTAATGAATGAACAAATGAATGAATGTGAAACTATACATTTCCATACTTTCTCCGTTTCTTTCCATCTCCGCTTACAAGCCAATCAATTATTTATTGAGTTCTATGTTACCCATACTAAAAACAGCAAGATACAGGCACCACGCACAAACTTTCCGTTCTCTTCAAGGGCTCTCCTTGGCACCACGGATGAATGTTTTGCATGGTCTACAAATGTCTCCAGCTTTCCAACCTCTAATGCCTATTTCCTTTCCTCTGTGCTACAGTGAAGTCAGGAAAGATAAACAACTTAACTTTTCCTGTTAAAAATGTCCAGCTATGCCTTCTATTTGGAGATGCCCGCATTAGCCCAGGTCAGAAAAAGTAAAACATGAAACAGTTCTAGAAAAGACTTGGAGAAATGATCATCCGGTGCAGTCCTCTTTTCAGTCCTTTTTCCAGACTCACTCCCAAGGAAATGAGAGTCACGTCTTCTTTTCCGGTTATCTAGACAGAAACTCTGTGGTCCTCTTCAATAGCTCATTCCTATCCTCTCTTCACCTCTAATTTCTAATGTCCATGTGCAAGTCACTCTGTTCTCTCACCTAAAACCCTCATGCTGCACTTTAAATCTATTGGACTCGTCATTTGTTCACAGCCATAGAGGGTATTGTTGATGCCATTTGTGTACACCCACACCTGTGATTCTGGCTGCACCAGCAATCACCACCACAACAGAGTTGGCCTACTAACCCCAGTGCTCTCTGATGTATTGACTTTTCTCCTTTATTTTTACATAAGTAGGGTAGATGTTGCTACAGTGCCTTCCTCCATTTTCCAGATGAGGAAACACAATGTTAGAGAGGGTAAATGATTCACCTAAAGGTATCCCAGCCATTGAATTGATGCACCATGATTCAAACTTCGTTGGCCTGACTCTGAGTACAGGCCTTCTGTTCGCTACAGCAGAGCTTTCCAGCTACCCCCCAATCCACTCCTTGTTATCCACTCACTGTTTTAGGAGTACTGAGTGAGCCTGTGCCTAGCAGGGTGTCGGTAGGACATATGTCCCAGCCCTCCTTGCAGTCGGTTATGGCCAATGCTATAATGAGTGTTGGGGGAAGGGGGTGGGCCACTTCCTCTGTGTGGTTCTTCATGCTCTTTCACCTTTCTTGGACACTCGATGGTGACATCCAGAACAGCTCTAGAATGCTAGAATAATCCTTAGCCTGAGTTCCTCAATAATTACTTTGGACTTACATGAGGAAACAAAAACAGAAATGAAAAATACCTTTGTTCTCTAAGTCACTGAATCTTTCCAGTGTGTTTGTTACTTCTGGTTAGCCTTCCCTAATTTATACAACCCAGACTGCCATTTTGCTTGAACATTTCCAGTGCTGGGGGGTTTAGTACTTTTCAAGATAGTAAAGACTATTTTTTTTTAATGTTGAGTCAAAATATTTATTTTATTTCTTTCAATTTTTCCCTTTGGAGTAACCAGAAATTCAGTACACTTCAGAATAAGCCTATAAATATTTGACCACAGCTTAAGGGCAATCACATCATCTTTTCTTCAGAGCTTGCATATCAGCAATGTGTTTTGGAAACACAAAATCATCACTAAAACTAGAAGCTAACTTTACCCTAAAAGGTGCTATATTGTATGGCATTTGGTATCCCTTTTTTCTTCTGCTGCTTCTTTTAAGGCCAGGAAGAATGGAGCCATGGAAGTAATTCTTCTCAGAGAATTTTGGTTTAGTCTTCTCTCCAATTTCACCTTGATGTCCAAACAGACTCAGAGAAATCTGATGAAATGGAGGTATTTGGGGGGTCACGGGGTCTAAGCTGGCTTTATATTACAGGTGCATCCTGAAGAGAGAGCGAGTAAGGGACAGTGAGCACATGACCCTGGGCGTTAATGTAGAAAACGGAAGCTTTACGGAGGTCTGTGAGAAGAAAAAGTGGTGGGGGATTGAAAAGGCAGAAAATGACTGGAAAGCTTCCAGGAAGGCATTAAGTGCCTTTCCTTGTTCTGTGTCTTCCTCAGTACTGCTCGGGGAGTCCATGACACTATTAAAAGCAGGACCTTTTAATAGGCCAGATCACTTTTCCCCTTTCAATTTGCCAAGTGCAACTTCTAACCAGAAGTTCCCCATTTCTCCACATTGGGATATACCCACCTAGGCTAGCTGTTCATTCTCTCCCAATTTTAAACACTTTGACTAGATACTTTTAATGTGGGATGTCTGGGTGGCTCAGTGGTTGGGCGTCTGCCTTCGGTTCAGGGTGTGATCCCGAGGTCCTGGGATCAAGTCCTATATCAGGCCTCCTGCATGGAGCCTGCTTCTCTCTCTGCCTATGTCTCTGCCTGTCTCTCTGGGTCTCTCATGAATGGACGAATGAATTCTTTAAAAATAAATACATACATACATACATACTTTTAATATGACTGATACAAATATGTCCCTTGATTGGCCCAGTCAGCTCAGAGATGCTCTTGCTGGCTTGATTTCTATCATGAAATGGTTGATAAAGTATAATGATGATTTGAAGTTCTTAAAACACACAACATTAAAAAAGCAGCTTGGCTTTAGTCTCAAACCTCATCCTAACTTGACAGGCAAGATCCACTAAAATGCCTCCTAAAAGCAGATATAATTTTTTTAGGTTGATACAGTGGTGATTTCAGCCAGTAAAACTGCCTGAACTGTCAATGCAAATCACCTCTGTGAGATTCTTCATGGAAAAAGATGGTGGGGGCACAGAGGAGACAGCAGAGAGAGTGAGCTGGACTGACCGACCTGCTGACCTCACCCAGAACCATCAGCAGAATGTCTGAAGTTGAGAATAGTGGACAGGGCTTGTGGCTCTGTTGGCCGAGAAGGATGGTTGTCTTGCTCAATTTCACTCATCTTCCATCCCCATGGACTTGCTTGGTTCATCCTGCCTTGATTCACTTCCGTTTCCCTTTTCTTCTATGTAGATCCTTGTCCAGATGCCCCCCCAAAAACACATCAACAGCACCTAAGGTCTCTCCATCCACCAGGATTGTCTGGCTCAAAATGAGAATGCAATATCCTCTAATGGTCTCTCTTGCTTTCCTAAAAAGGGGGTCTTGTAACTAGAAAGCGCACGTGAGCATGTGCACGCACACACACGTACACATACACACACAAAAATGAAAGAAAAGCCAGAACATGTTTCTCACCAAAAACCTGCAGCTAAGCAACAACCAGTTCTTTTACTCAAAAGGTCAGTAATCAAAAGCAAAAGGTTATCCCTGGCTTCCGCTGTTTCTGAAGTCATTTTCAAAGATGATATCGACTTCCTTCTGAGCCAGGCATCACCCTGCCCGGCTTCTGTGGGATCGGAAGTGACCTATTGGTCTTCATTAGGGAACTAACCAGAGGTCACAAGGCAGCAGAAGAATGCAGAATTTGATCCTCCCTCAGAAAATCACAGCTTGTCCCAGGTGTGCTGGCCCTGTCCTTGGAAAACACAGCTGCAGGTGTAGGGAAGCCTTCCCAGGCGTGGGAAATAAACCTCTAGGAGGATGCAGGTCCCTCTCCTTTGCTCCTTTTACAGTCACTCGAGTAACAGATTGGAACTGACTTCATCTTCCTTCACAATCTTTTCAACAACCAGTCCTTTCCCCTTCTTAATTTCTGTTTTTAGGCCTATGTAAAAAAAAGTTCCTTCAACTCTCCTTAAATCTACTCTTGCCATCAAAAATTGCCCCCAGTAGTATACACCTGCAGTAAATGCTTTGAAAACTTCCTACTGACTTCTCCGTCTGTGCTCTCAGAAGAAAGTTCCCATTTGCCTTTTGATGTCCAATTTTTCCTTTCCTGAAAAGAAAAAACACAAAAAACAAAAAGGAAGGTACGCAGCTATGATTACATGGGATGAGCCTGAAATGGCAGGCCTTGAGTTTGACTCTCAGGCCTACCTGCTATTACTTGAATCACCAAGTAAGTCATTTAACTTCTGAGAGGCTGCATTTTATTGTAAAAGATCTTAATAATGATGCCCAACCTCTAGATCTTAAACCTGGATGTGTCCCAGAGAGAAAGCTGGGATGGTTATTGGGGTGTGAGGTAAGATGAGGTAGGGGTAACCACCTGGCCTGCAAGAAGCACTCAGTAGGTTTATTAAATATTAAGGGGCAAAAAAGGAAAATCTGTCCCAGTGTCTATGTACCTAGTTCTCCATAAGATTCTGAGATAATCTTTCATGGAATTCTAGAGGGTTTTTTTTCTCTACCAGATTTATTTTTTTCTTTATTCCAACTTACTTTTTCATTGAATCTAGCACTTTACTATCCCAGTTCTTTTTAGGCTTCTATGAGCTTTTAAAGGGACCAAACTTTTTTTTCCTGAACTTTCTGAAAGATATTTTTAAAAGAAACAAATTTTATAAAAAGAAACAAAAGAAACACATCATCTCAGCCTTCCTTTTCTTGAGAATGCTTGTTCATGTTCCCATCAAGCACATACACAGCTTGACCACCGTGGGTCACATCCTTGTGGCAGGGGCTTATGCTCCGATGCTCATGGACCAAAATGGTTTGCCACCTGTTTTTGTAAACAGGGTTTTATTACACACATCCTTGGTGTGTATTTTCTAGGCTGCTTTCTGGTAACAGTGGCAGAGTCTGGGGTTATGACAGAGACCGCGTGGCCCACAAAGCCTAAAATAATTTACTGTCTGGCCCTTTATAGAAAAAGTTTGCCAACCCACACACTTAGCACCAATTTCAGCTTTTGTCAAATTGCCTTTACAAACGTTTCCCAAGAAATGGTTTTCCATAAAAACCTGGATTTTCTCAGAACATTTTTAAAGCATTGGATTATTTATTTTTGCCTGCATAAATGGTACGGCATAAAATTTGAGAACTTTGAAAAAGTGCAAAGAATAACATTGCATCAGCTGTAATCTTAGGAGGCAGAGATAGCTCCTGCCAGCTTCTTAGCCATTGCCCGCAGCTTTGGCTCAGTGGGCCTTGGAGGGCCAGACCTGGGCCTCGGAGCTTCCTCAGAGTGTTGCGTGAGCAACGTAGTTGGAAGCTGAGTTTCAAGGAAGGGCATGGAGATAGTGAATTATTCTGCATAATATGATGGGGAATTTTTAAAATTTCACATAAAAATTTTTTAATTTTTAAATTAAAAAAATTCCCCATTGCATTATTATTATTATTATTATTATTATTATTATTATTATTATTTTTAATCTTTCGAGCTCTTAGGAAGAGGATACAAAAGACAGAAAAAGAGGTAAGACAGATGAGTATTAAAATGGAGAGGCCAAGGGACTTTTATGGAGACAGGCAAAGATTATTTAGCTTTAGGGGTAAACTTGATGTAAACCTCCCATCATTTCCACCAAACCTTTAGTAGAGTTGCCTTCACATCCGAAGACCCTGGGTGAGTGGTTTGTTTGGCATCACTCCCCTGATGCCGACCAGGTTCCTCACATTCCGGGTGGTGACTCACTCCATAAACAAAACAGTCTAGCTAAAGCAAGAGGTCAGATCAAGAGGCCACCACATTAACCTAATACCCTGAGAAATTCAGATCACTTTGGGCAAGGCCATTGGACTCCCCGTAACTGTGGAGCCAGGATATTTGATTGGATCATAAGGCACAGGAAAAGGCCTAGCATCATACATAGGATGTTTTTAAAAATACAGGCACATCCCCAGAACATATATGTACGTGTGCATGCACATGTGTGTGCATCTGTAGCCCTTGTACACGTACACTGGTCTTGAATGAGAGGAGCGGTTGGCCTTTGGCGTCTATGGTCTTTACACTCTCCCCCCAGAATAACGAAATGACTTAGTTGAAGTTCCAGCTGGTTATTTCTGGAAACCTGCACAAGAGGATACAAGTTCTTTAGCTGTTTTCTCAAGGACACGAAGCCAGGATGAATAGACAGGAAAGAATGATGACAAGCTACACTATTCACTCTGTACCCTGAAAGCCAGTAGCAGAAAGCCACCCTGGAAAAGACGTCTCTCCCCCTGGAAAATCAACACCACATTATCATCATCCTGTGTACCCCGTTTGGGGCCCGCCACGCTCATGTGTGCACAATCTCCTGAGGTGTCTCGTGTATAGTGTGAGCCACACCCGCCCCTCCCAGGGACCCAGGCCTCAATCTGCCAATGAAAAATAGCTCCCCAGGAACATGGATGGAGGCAAGTATTCTTCTTTATAACCCTAGATTTTTCCTTTTCCTTCCCCCCCCAGTGCCAGCCCACGCACACACACAAGTCACAATGAACATACTTCTAACAGATGAGCCTTTACACAGTGTTTGTTTGAATCTTAACACTTTGTTCAAATGTGATAAACATTTGCAGATGCTCCGTGTTTCTGAAGGATCTTCAGGAAAAGCTTTCCCTTCGTGACTCTCACAGGCTGAGCCTGGGCCAGAATCTCATGCTCTCAGGCTGGTCTTGAATGAGAGGAGCGGTTGGCCTTTGGTGTCTGTGGTGTCAGAGACGTCGGCCCAGTGCTCTCCGCACAGGCTTGTGATCTATCAATGATGCTACAAAAGTGAGATAAACTTCTCAGACTTGAAGGATCCTTCCCTGCCGAGGTCTCCCGGGAAGGAGTAACCCTTCAGGAAAAGCTCACTGTGCCCCTGTTGGAGTTAGAGCTTGTGAGGGCCCCTCCAGCCTCCCAGGCAGAGGCAGAGTCCTCCCCCCACCCCCCTGGGGTAGGCCGGGCCCCGCAGCAGCTGGCCCTGGACTCAGGAACTGGAGAGAACCCACTGAAGGGCACCCTTTCAAGCCAGTGCCAGCTCCTGGCACGTAGCCCTCCCTCCCTGACAGCCGGGCCATCTCCTCTGCCACCAGGAGATTAGCTCAGGCGAGCACAGCGGCCCCCACTTGGCACTCATCCTGCCTATGTTCGTCCCCTCTTCCTTCATGAAGCAGCGCAGCACCCAACACATCAGACTTCTGCACACCACACCCACGATTTTCTCTTCATCCCGCTATTAGCAGCCACCTTCCTCTGTAGGCCTGGGCTTGGGCCACAGGGCGTTCTGTGAGTCCCACGGTGGCCTCTGCCCTTCCCTGCCCCCGGGCATCTGTGCCTGGGTCCTCTGCCTGGAATGCCCACCCGCCCTCGTCTGTACGCAAAACTCTTTCTCAACCTCAGGGCTCTGCTCTAGCCGGTCTCTGGCCTTCCCGGCTACAGTGAGTGATCTCTGCTTCTGGGTTTCCATTACCAGCTTGAACAAAATCTCGCAGCACTTAACAGTGTTGTAGGTTCTGTTGTTGTTCATTTTCTGTCTCCTTCTCTAGATCTAGGCACCTAGGACAAGGTCCATAATCATCTTTTTATCCCCCAGAACCTTTAATGGTGCCTGATACCTCATGAATAAGTACTGATTGGATCAATCAAACATCATGGTTACTAACACTCTAGAGAGAAATGCTATATTCCAGCCCTTCTGGGTGATGACTAGCTCTAATTAAGCCCATCACTTCAAAAGTAAAGATGGAAAATAGCCAACTCAGAATGTTCTCAAAACTGCACATTCCTAGGTCTGATTGTGCTGGCTAATATCACTCATGAATATCTTCTGGAATTTTCAAACAATATGCCCCAAACAGAATTCCAGAATTGTATCCTTCAATCCTTATCCTTCTGGTTTTCCCCATTGCAGTTAACAGTAACTGAATTCTTTCAGTTGCTGTATTTTAAGAAGCCAAATATTCTGGAAGCCTTACCCCTGAGCCACTCTTTCTCTTACGTTCACATCCAGTGCATTTAGCAAGTCCTGCTGGCTCTTCCTTCAAAATATCATTCATTCCGCTACTACCTTGATGCAAGCCACTGGGCTTGCTTCTCTGTGTGGCAACAGCCTCCTGACTGGTTTTCCTGCCTCTACTCTTGCCAGCCTCTCTCATCCCTGTCTCATGATCTATTTTCAACACGGCAACCTGAGTGGTCCTTTGAAATTGTAAGTCAGATCATATCACCTCTCTGTGCAAGACTCTCCAACAGCCACTTGTTCCCATCTTTCCCCAGCATCTGAGTAGTGCCTGGCACGTAACAGGTAATAAATATTTGCTGAATGAATCAATGAACGTTTAAGTCTTAGTATAAAAACCAGATGCCAAGAAATTGCAACTTATAATATTGTTGTTACCTGGTAAGGTGTATGCTAATGAATTTACTACACTTTTGATATAATCATATTTTCAGTGTCACCAAAATGTTCCAGAGGTATCCGGGTACTGAAGACGTTCTTCTGTCTACCCATGAGTCAGACTACAAACTACCATTTGGTCCTGGCCAGTCACATAGCTCCCAGGGAGTTGGTTTCTTCAGCTTTGAAAGAAGGGAATTTAATTCAAAGATTTTCATAATCCCCTGCAATTTGAAATGTCTAGGATTTTTTTTTTTTTTTTTTTTGGTGAAGTCTAGCTCTTTCCCATGTCAAAACATGCATAGACTAGTTCTTGCCGAATAACTCTTTGTTGGATCTGGTTTTTAAAATGCACTAATTTCACAGAAAAAAAAAAAAAAACCCCGCAGAGGCACTGGGAGATTTCAGGCCTGGCGAGTGGGTGGGAGAGCGGCCCCAGCAGAGGCTGAACCAACTCCCCGGCCAAATGGGGCAGAGGAGAGTGTGCAAGAGCGGGGCCGTGAAGACAGACCTCGTCCACTGCCAATCTGTGCCCTTTCTCTCTCTTGAGATCAAGGCCAGGGGGCTTCGTTGAAATGTCCTTGACTTTGGAGAGTAATGACAAGGAATGAATTTTCAAGTGCAGCTCATTCACACTTGTTGGAGAGATTGTGTTTGCTCAAAAAGCCGCTTTAACACTGAGGTTGTCTGCAGTAATTTGTTCAGAGTTATATTTAGACAGAGAGCTAATATAAGATGAAGTCATTGGTGTGAACTCTAACAGGTTTTTAAGTGGTGGGGTGGAAGAGTTGCTCACTCAGCCTTTGGGTAGAAAATTATGAAAACAAATCAACTGTGAAAAGTGTTTTTTTAAAAAATTCACCTTTCAGTGTTTTAAAATGAAATTGAATTCACTTCTCAAAATATTTATAGTGTAGGTTTCAGACACGACTCCTTATAATCTGCAGTTATTTGTGTGTGACTTTCAAATTCATCATTTAAGAATGGGGAAATTGCCTGCTTAGGAAATTTTAGACTTTAATAATTTCCCCCTCTCACTTATAAAGAGAAGATAGCAAATGGCATACAAAAGCAAGGCAGTTCAAATTTCTCGGCTTCGGCCCAGCCGCTAACCTTCATCACGAATTGTTCAGAACAATTTTCTAACTCATTGACAACGTTCTCCAGTTTCTGCTGAATGATTTTGCAAATTGCTTCCATCATCTCTGCTCCAAGTTTCCCCAAACAATGCGCTTTCGGTGAGTAAACATTCGCTACTTGCTTCTGTTATGCCCAAATCCAAAGTGAATAAAACTTGAGTGTGTAATAAATAAAACTACAGCTTGTAGAGACTAGAATCTAGATAGAATCACTTAGAGAATCACATCTTTAATCACTAATGTAATACATAATAATAGTTGTTACAATTTAAGAATTACAGAAGGGTAGAGTGTCAGTAGTAAAAATTCTTCCTCTCGCCCTTCCCACGGCCCCGAGGCCCACCTCTGGGGTAACTAGAATCATCAGTTCGGTATCTTTGAGAAATCCTTCTCCATTCATAGACACCTAAACATATACTCAAATACACACTGTAGACATAGGTATGAATTTCCCTGCCTTCCTTTCTTTTGCTTTCCTTCCAATAATGTGATATGACTCTAACCGTTATCTTGCCGATTCCTTTTTAAATTTTTTTTTAAACCCAATTGTTGTCTTAGAGATACTTCTAGGTGCACATTTGCAAGTTTGCCCCATTTTAAAAAATTGCCTTGTGGTGTTCCAAAGCACAAATATACTGTAATTTATTTAGCTATTCTCCTATTGTGGGCATTTAAGTGGCACCAGTGATGTTGCAGATGTGGGAAGAAGGGAGGAGGGAAGGAAGGGAGGAAGGAAGCGGGGATAAGGAAAAAGCATGAAGAGCATCAACCTAGAACCATTATGTTATCTAAGAGCCAGATGTCACAGCATGGTCGAATCATGTTCAGTCAGGCCTCAGATAATTGCGAGCTGACCTCGGGCCACTCCACTGCAGATATCATGCTGGTCGGTGTGCTTGCTGAAGGTCACTGCCTTGTTCAGCAACTATGTCCTATTCAAGGGGGCAAAAGTGGCCATGGGGCCTTCAAACTCATTGTCCCCTGAAGAACATATAAATGACCCTACTTCTGAGCCTACCTAGAGTTCCACTCAGACCCTTTGAGGTCAGTTCCTTCTCTAGCTTCTTATTCTTGTCACTGACATAGCCCCAAATGCAAGCCTCTCTGTTCACCCCGTCTTCTGCCTCTGATTTCATCTTTCCCTGGCTGTCGTCCCACCCAGTCCATCCCACAGCTCCTCTTGCATCTGTACAAATTGGAATCAGAGTCCTCAGGACCTTCCACTTTGTCAGAGCAGTCCCTTCTATTTTCTCTTTCCATCCTGACCTCTGACAATGCAAAGAAAAAACATCACAAATCTGTAGTCCTTTCAGGGTCACGGGGAGGCTGCTATCCTCTTCATCTTCACCATCTCTTGGGTCTGAGGAAGAAGAGATTGGAAGTGAGATCTGAGTTGGCCTTCCAAATAACATTCTTTACCTCTTATCTATGGGCCTCTGTCATCAGGCTGTCCCACTGCCTTCCCTTCCTTGACACTCTCATCTTCTAAACTCTTAGTCATTCCTTCAAATTCATGGAAAACTTTGATTTCTATGTGCCACAGCCTTAAGTCCCACCTTCATCCCGGGAGACTCCACTCACAATGTGGGGTTTCAGGAAGACCCTGGTCCTATAGGCCCTTGACTTCCTCCACTTTAGAGACCATCGTCTCCACCCCATTATTTCTGCCATCCAAACCCATGCATGCACTCCTATCAATAAGAACTCCCCTCCTCTGAGAGTTCAAGTTCCCACATCTTACTCTCCTCCCAGCCCTCATTCCCCCACACCCACCATGTTGGCTACACAGTCTCATGCCGATCCGCACACTGACATCCTGAGTCTCATCCTCATCCTCATTTTATTTTTTTAGTCTAAAGAGGGTTTATTCAGTTCATCCTTTACTTTCTATCCTACCCTTCCTATCTTCTTCAGCCTGTGCTCAATCCATGTCCCAAAGCCAGCTGCCTTCCTCCTGAACTGTTTTAGTATTCTTTGAAAGGACCTTCCACTTCTAGTTTTTGCTTTGCACATTCATCTAACCTAATCCTAGGATGCCTCAAACACTCTCTTCCATGGCAGGAAGACCTAGACTTTCTCTTTCCCTTTCTCCCACATGATTGAAGACCACTCTGGGTCATTGACATCCACCGTCCACTTGTCCTCTGTTTTTCATCAGTCCGGGCTTTGGCCTTCTCCTCATATTCATGGAGATCTAGAGCTGTCTGTCATCCTGGAACATCTTCATTTCTTAGGTCCATGGTTACTTTAGAGGATATTCCTAAATTCTTGTATAATATTTTATGTGTTGAGCACTGAAATTAAAATGGGACAGATTGACTTTGGCGATTATAGTTGTCAAACAAAAAAAATGCTGCGCACAAAATAGAAAACGTAGGAAAATGAATAATAATTATGATAATATTCATATTTAATACAAGGGATTTTTATCTGTTATCCTATGTGATCTTTATACTAGCTCTAGGAAGTAGCATTCTTTGCTTTTTATAGGAGGAAAACTGAGGCACAGTGAGATAACTGACTTCTGTTTTTCTACATACCTAGTTTAGGAGCAGAAGCTGTTATTAGGGCACAAGATTCCAAAATATAAATCTTATGTTTTCTTTCATACTTTGTTGACTTTTTAGAAAAAATATATAAGTATGTTCCCATGGGAAAAGAAGACCAGCAAGGCTTGAATTAAAGCCTAAGGCTTTGTGACCCAGAAAACCCCTTGTCCTTGGAAGTAACAGTCTAGGTACATCATGATTTTCCACTATCCTTGAACCATCCTGAAGTTCAAGCAAGGGCATGGCTATCAAAATACCAGCTCTAATTTTAGAAGGGATGAGAGGGGGAACAGGCAGAGATGTGAGGTTTAATCAAAAGTGCTATCATTTAGGGATGTTAATAAGCCAGTTATCAGGCTCCCAGCGGGTCTGGCACATTTGACCTCATTATCTGGGCAACACATGATGTTGGATCCCAGCTTCTGGTCACCGGGCAGATGACTCAGAGCCACGGCTGCTGAAAGCCTGTTGGAAACAGAATTCCAGGATTCAAAAGGAGCCAAGGAATCCATCCACACACTCTCTAAATAGCATGTGATAACTACTTATATCAAACCAGAACAGCACCTGGGTTGGTTTGTTTTTTTTCTGACCCATCAAGTTTAGGAGCTCAGAGGATGGAGTAAATGCTTTATCAAGAAAATATGATGTTTATCCTGTTTTCAGAGTCTTTCTAAAGGTGCCTTTAGAAAGCAGAGTCTATCCTGCTTTTAAGGTGAACCTTGTTATAAAAAGTTCAGGCTGTGAGTAAAAACAGTTTAACAACCCAACTGAGAACTTGGGCCTTGGTCTGAACAACAGGGTAGGCAATCATTTCCTTATGTCTGATCTCAAAGATTTCGGTGACTCCTGGCCAGAGCTTTGGGGATCAAAACCTCACATGCCTTGTGCCAGAGGATTCCAGATGGCTTCCACCACAAATTCTTCACTGATGGGAGATTTAACCACAACTGTGCAGGAAAACCTCATTCCCAACATTTTTTTGGATTGTCTTGGACATATACTAGCCCTCGAAATGTGGATCCAGACTCATAAAGTCTCGGGGTCTTCTTCAGCTCTGAGATGGCCAAGAAGCCCAGGTCTAAACTGTAGGAAACTCCGAGAAAACCAGACTGCCTTTTGATCATCCTGGTGGTTGATTTTTGCATCAGGAAGGTTTTGGGTGGTCACTACCTTTTCTGGTTCCTGAGGATTTCTCTGGCTCTTGGGAAACTAAGCATCTTCTCCAGAATGACTTTAGGAGTCTTTTAGGGCTGCTGGGGATTGATAATGGCCCAAAAAGGCCAGAATGGAATTGGATTCAAAGGATCTCTGCCTCTGTGTGTGTGTGTGTGTGTGTCTCATGAATAAATAAATAAAATATTTAAAAATATATATATTAAAAAAAAAAAAAAAGGGCAGCCCCGGTGGCCCAGCAGTTTAGCGCCGCCTTCAGCCCAGGGTGTGATCCTGGAGACCCGGGATCAAGTCCCACGTTGGGCTCCCTACATGGAGCCTGCTTCTCCCTCTGCCTGTGTCTCTGCCTCTCTCTCTCTCTCTCTCTCTCTCTCTGTCTCTCATGAATAAATAAATAAAATCTTTAAAAAAACATCAAAGGATCTGACAGGGACCAAGATACTTGCGATGCTGGTACTCACTCCCGTGACTCTCCACTCTGGTTGACTTGCACCTTTAATATTGACAGCCACAGTTCTTGGACCCTTCCCAACATTCAGTAGAAAGGAGAACACTCCAAAGAATGCTTGAAGCCATCCAAAGGCCTTAGTAGGTTGATTCATTAGAATATTACTTGACTAAATATTATTGACTGGAGAGGCCTATGAGCATTAGACTTACTTCCTCAGGTCTGTAAGAAGTTAAACCATTCAATCTTGATGGAAAATAAGTAACCAAAGGGCCCCCCATTTGTCACTAACATCAACTATCTATCTAAAAAAAAATGGCTATTAGTGGTGGGAAAATCCCTCCTTAGATTAGACCTTCCCCCTGAAAGCTCAAATGTATGCATGCTACATGATTGGTTGCTTCCTTTTCTCTGAGGGACATCTTCCTGCATCTCTCTGAGAGCCTAAAATAGCCCGAGGCATGTGCCACTCCTTATCTACGTAAGAGCATGGGCCAAGAAGCTCAATGCAAAACAGAACCCAGGCCATCTTGCTTGTAATATTGGCTTCTAGTTTCTACTCATCCAGAAAGCACATGGTGGAAAAGATTAAAGCATTAGTTGACTAAGGGAAAGGCACAGTGACTTCCTTCTGCTCTGGCAGAGTGGATCATCCAGGCTGTCTTTCTCCAAATGCCAGAGGAACAAGGGAGTAGGGCTTGAATGGAGAGGCCTGGGGGATTGGTGTTTCCTTCTGAGCGCTCTGGCTTCTTGTACTTTATACTATATTTATTGATGAGTATACCGACAGATGACTTCTAGGTATCGGACTGCCAAATAGTTTCACGATGCAGTTTGAGCAATTAAAAATGGATTTTATTTTATTTATTCATGAGAGACACAGAGAGAGAGAGGCAGAGATACAAGCAGAGGCAGAAGCAGGCTCCCTTGCAGGGAGCCCGATGCAGGACTTGATCCCTGGACTCCGGGATCATGCCCTGAGCGGAAGGCAGACACTCAACCACTGAGCCACTCAGGCATCCCTAAAAGTGGATTTTAAAAGGTACAATCACTCTGGAAGACCACTCTGGAAACTCTGGCAGTTTATTAAAAAGCTAGACACATCTATCCTATAACCCCCATATTCAGCTTCTAGGTATATATCCAAGAAAAATAAGCATATTTGTCCAGTAAAAGCATTGTATAAGGATGTTTCTAGCAGCTTTACTCATGATAGGTAAAGCCTAAGAACAGCCTAGATGTCCTTCAATAGGAGAATGGGTAGGTGAATAGTGGCACATCCATGCCATGAATACTACTCAGAAACAAAAAGAAATGAACTATGGTACATGCAACAATATGGAGGGATCCCCAGAACATGTTGAGTAAGAGTTGGGCACAAAAGAGGATGATTCCATTTAAGTGAAATTCTAGGCAAAACAAACTGATGGTGACAAAATCAGACCAGCATTTGTCTGGGGCAGAGGTGAAAGGTGACTGGGGAGGGGCACAGAGGGACTGTCTGGGGTGATGGAAATGTTCTGTGTCTTCACCTGGACTGCTCAAAACTGTCCCAGTGGTACCCTTATGATATGACCCTTTCAGATCTGATGTTACCATATTTCAGTTCTACATAGAGAAAAAGAAAATGGAAATTTAAAGACTGGAAGGAGACTGCTCCCAGAAGTTGCTCAGAATTGGCTGCTGCATGAATCAAAGTTTCCTTGAGAACATCAAAAGGCACGCTGCAGATCCCAGGAGGGCACCTTACGATTCCAGGATTACTTCACCCCTGTATTTGATAGATACATCTATTGGCTCCGGCTCTGTGCCAGGCATGGCTCCCAGCAGAACAGAAAAGCAAGGTTCTTATTCTAATGGAGCTTATGTTCTAGTGGGAGGAGGTGGGAAAGAGACAAGTAAATAAAAATGAACTAAGGAGGTGCCCGGGTGGCACAGTCAATTAAGCATCTGACTCTTGCTTTCAGCTCAGGTGGTGATCTCAGGGTGGTGAGATCAAGCCCCGAGTCTGGCTCTGTGCTCAGCGCTCAGCGTGGAGTCTTGCTTAAGATTCTCTCTCCATCTCTCTATGCGCCACCCCCTGGCCCCTTCCCTACCTTCATGCTTTCTCTCTCTCTAATAAATAAATACATCTTTATTTTTTTTTTTTTATTTTTTTTAAAGATTTTATTTATTTATTCATGATAGTCAGAGAGAGAGAGGCAGAGACACAGGCAGAGGGAGAAGCAGGCTCCATGCACCGGGAGCCTGACGTGGGATTCGATCCCGGGTCGTCCAGGATCGCGCCCTGGGCCAAAGGCAGGCGCCAAACCGCTGCGCCACCCAGGGATCCCTAAATACATCTTTAAAAAAAAGAGCTAAGTGGTTTTAGAAAGCGAAAATTGTGACAAAGAACATAAGGTAGTGTGAGGTGGTGGAGAGTGACTGGAATGGGAGAGGGCACATTTACTTGGAGGGTGAGGAATGCCTCCATGAGGAGGTGATACCCTGAAGCTTCAGGAGCCAGTCATGCAAAGATGGGAGGCAGGACGTGGGAGACTTCACAGAGCAGTGACTCCAATGTCCCACTGCAATTGGCCCAATTGGTTCCAGTTTCTCCAAATCCTCACCAACGCTTGTTATCTTTTGTTTTGTTTTATTGATTATAGCCATCCTAACAGGTGTGAGGTCAACGTGTGCAAAGTTTCAGTGATGCAAGATAAATTCTAGAGATCCGCTGTCGATGCAGAGCCTATAGTCAGCACTCTACTGTACACTGAGAAATTTGTTGAGAGACTATCTCAAATTAAATGTTCTTACCACACACATACACGAGAGGGGGGTGCAGAAGGAAGCTTTCTGCAGGTGAGGATATGTTTATTACTTTGTGGTGGTGGTTTCATGAGTGTATGATTGTGTTCAAGTCCCTCAAATTGTATGCATTAAACATGTGCCATTTTTTTGTATATAGTTACACTTCAGTTAAGATTTTTTTTTTATGCAGAAAGAGAAAAAGAGAGGGAGGAAAGGACAGAGAGGGAGAGAGAGACAAGGAGGTAGAGAGGAGCGAAAGCAGAGGCTTTGAAATAAGACTAAGTGGGGTCCCATTCAATCTTTACTACTTATTCCATTGCAGACTAAGTCATGAAGATAATTTAAATTCCCTTGGCCTCAATTTGCACATCGACAAAACAGGGATTATTAGTACATCACATAAAGATGTTGTATGGATTGTGGTTATTACTTATAGAATTTTTAGCAGAATGCCGTACAGCTAGTAGCTGTTCAAAAATGGTGATGTCATATATTATCAAAGAGTAATCATTTTATTTTTTAATTTTTAATTTTTTAAAATTTAAAAAAAATTGTTTAGAGTAATCATTTTATACTTAGATGTTTGGATGCATAGATTTTGGTATCTTGATCAAGATGGCACAGCAAAATTTATTAACTAAAGCTTGGAGAGGTTCTTGCCTGAATGGTGAACTTTCTGGAGGCAAGATGCTTCTCGGTATTCCTAAGTTATTTTTTTGGCACATTCTGATCTGAGGAAGAATGTTAGGTCTGCAAGGATTTTGCAAATGAGACCATAGGAAACTCTTGTCTCCGGTCGCCATCTATTTACCCCATCATTAAATGACCAGGCTTCTTTTGACTTGCGGAGGGAAGCCTCTTAAAAGTATTGCCAACAACAATAACAAAACAGAAAAATAAATAAATAAATAAATAAATATATATATATATATATGTCTCCAACCAGACCTCATATCTTTGGGAAATATCAGCTGACCTCAGGACAGGATACCCCACATTGGGTCCTTCAAAGGCTGGCCCCCAAATCGCCAGGGATTTCCTGGAGAACATTTTTCTGGTTTCCTTTGGTTGAATACGTTCCATCTCATGTGAGAACAGTTGCAGGTTTGATCAGGAGCCTGAGTTTTCATCAATGATTTCTCTGTGTGTTAATTAGAGGATAAGACAGGGAATTTTGAAACCATTGATGGAATAGTTTCTAATTAAGTGGTGCACCATCTGCAGCACCATCTTTATGAGGGGGGTGGCCAGAACACTTGGTGCGATTCAGGAAAAGCTGCCAGAAGCTTTCCCAGACCTCGTTTCTCTAACCGTCTCGAACTCAGGCTCAACAGTCTCCCTCTGGGAGCCACACTTGACCTTCTCTCAAATCTCAATTTTTGCAGAGAGCTGGCTTAACCTTTTCCTTCTGTACCCTCTGTACAAATCACCACATTAGGTCTACATCCTGTGCTTGGAAAGCCTGTGTCCAACCAAATATTTCATGCCACTTGCTTAACTAATACTTACTGTTCTCAGTTTTACAAATGTATCTCTTGGTACAATTCACTTTTATTTGCACTTAAGACGATCTGATCTCTTTTTCCATGTGTAATGTTTGGGATAAGGCCGAAAAACTGGCCTAGCTTCCCTACTATTGGTGACACAGTCATTACGTGCTAAAGGCGGGGATGGGGGGTGAGGAATCTAACTTGTGAATCAAATCATAACTCACTTTGTGGGCTCAGTCACCTGTAAACGTTCCAATGACGAGTTTTTCCTTCTTCAGCGCCTTAGAGCAGGCTCAGTGAAGGCTAGAGAGGTTTATTAGCTGCTGAATATAGACGTGAGACGGTGGAGTTTAGTATCAATACCAAAGTGAGCTGCTGTCTCATACTCCTTGTCTAGACAGGGCAAGCCTTCTGAGATCAGTCTCCTCTTTCTCATATTTTCTTTGAGAGATTGGAAGGCAGATCTTCAGGGATACAACTTCACAGGAGAGGGCTGAGGCTGTGGTTGCCCTGGGAAGACAAATGGAAGAGTCCTTGCCTCTGAAAGACTAAAGATCCTTCTTTCTCCCTCCCTCCCTCTTTTCCTCCCTCCCTTCCTCCCATCTTTCCTTCCATGTCTCTGTCTCTGTCTCTGTCTCTGTCTCTGTCTCTGTCTCTCTCTTTTCTAGATCCTAATCAGAATAACTTTGGGGGAAAAGAAGTGCCTGGCAAATAGTAGGGGCACAGCAAATAGCTTTTGAGAGATTATAGAGTGAAAGTGTGTTCTTGGGGGCAGATGGAGACCTGGTCAGGGGGGGACACACTGGTTTCAACTTGCACGCCAGCTTCTCTCAGTTGATACGGTTCTGTGTGAAAAGAAGTTTTGACATTGTCTCCAGACTCAGTAAGGAAGAGGGCCTTGACCAACGCCCTTTGCTGCGAAGGTAAGAGGGAAGCAGTGCCAAGGGAGGAGGAGGCCACTGTGCAAGGGAGATCCAGCACCCCTGGGGAGCTGCAGTGAGCTATGGTGGTGACTGGTGAATGCCGGGGCCAGGTGCCAGGGCTCACATCCTGAGAACATAGATCATTTCCTAATTGTAGGACTTTGAGCAAGTCAGATTTTCTGTAATTCAGAGGGTTAGCCTGTCTAGAGGTTTGTCATTTTATTTTTTTATTTTTGGAGAGAAATAGCTTTGAGTTTCATTGATTTTTCTCTCTTGTTTTCCTCTTTGTAATTCCATTGATTTCTGCTCTTATTTTTATTATTTTTCTTCTCTGCTTGCTTTAGGTTTTTATTGCTCTTCCTTCTCTAGTCTCCTAAGGTGGGAGCTGAGATTATTGATTTTAGATCTTTCTTCTAATATATGCATCCAACACTATAAATTTTCTTGTAAGCACTGTTTTTACGGCATCCCACCAACTGACAGCTTGTATTTTTAGTTCAAATATTTTAAACTTTCATTTTGAGAGTGCTTTAGCCTGTTTGTTATTTAGAATTACGTTAACCTCCAAATACTTTGCGGTTTTCCTGATATCTTTTTGTTCCTGATTTCTAGTTTACTTCCATTGTGGACTGAGAGCAAACTTTGTATGATTTGTTACTTCTAAATTTGTGGAAGTTTGTTTTATGGTCCAGAGTGTGGTCTATCTTGGTGAATGTTCCAAGTGAGGAGAGTTTGTAATCTGCTGGTGGTGGATGGAGTAGTCTATACATGTCATTTGGATCCAGCTAATTGATGGTGTGATTGGTCCAACCATATCTTTACTGATTTTCTGACTGTTGGAACTCAACTAGGAGTGCTGAAGTCTCTGACTGTAAGAGTGGATTCTTTTATTTCTCATCGTAGTTCTATCAGTTTTCGTCTCATTTATTTTGACATTCTGTTATTAGATACATTCATAGCAAGGATTGTTATGTTTTCTTTGAGAATTGGCCCCTTTGTCATCATATAATGCTTCCCTAATAATTTTCCTTGCTCTGAAATCTGCTTTGTCTGAAATTAATACAGCTACTTTCTTTTGATTGGTGTTAGCATGGCATATCTTTTTCCATTCCTTTACTTTTAATCTATCTGCGTCTTCATATTTCAAGTGGACTTCTTTCAGATAACATATAATTGAGCCTTTTTTTTTTTTTTTGGTCTTTTTTTTCCTATCTATTCTGGTAACCTATTTTAATTGATGTTTTTATACATTTACATTTAAGGTGATTTTTGATATAGTTTCATTTGGATTGGATTAATATCAACCATATTTGTATCTGCTTTCTATTTGCTGCCTTTGTTTCTTTTTTGTTTGGTCTTCCCTGTCTTTTCTGCCTTCTTGGGTTTTAAATAAGCATTTTATGTGGTTCTATTTTCTCTCCTTTCTTAGCATATAAATTATACTTTTTTTTTTTAACTTTCTGGGATGCCCTAGGGTTTGTGGAATACATTTATAGCTCATTCAATTCCACTTTCAAATATCACTATATGTTTCAGAGTTAGTGCAGGTCCCTTATCACTGACTGTTCTAACTCCTCCCTCCCAGCCCATATTACATTGCTGTCATTCATTTAACCTTTCCATAAGCTACAGTTACCATATATTGTCTGTACTATTATCTTGAGCAAACTGTTATCTGTCGATTACTTAAGAATTAAAAAAATTATTTTACCTTTATTTATTCCTTTTCTAATGTTCTTTTTTTAAATGTAGATCTGAATTATGACTTATATCATGTTTATTCTCTCCGAAGAATTTTTAAATTTTCTTCACATTTCATGCAAGGCAGGTCTACTGGCAACAGATTCCCTCAATTTTTGTTTGCCTCAGACCATCTTTATTTTTTATTTTTTTAAAGATGTTATTGATTCATGAGAGACACAGAGAGAAAGGCAGAGACACAGACAGAGGCAAAAACAGGCTCTATGCAAGGAGCCTGATGTGGGACTCGATCCCAGGACCAGGATCACGCCCTGAGCCAAAGGCAGACGCTCAACAGCTGAGCCACCCAGGCGTCCCTGAAACCATCTTTATTACTTCATTTTTGAAACATAATTTCACTAGATTCAGAATTCTAGTTTGGTGTTCTTACACTTTAAACATTTTTAATTTCACTCCACACTCTTCTTGCTGCATGGTTTCTGAAGATAAGTCTGATACAGCTCTTATTCCTCTAGAAGTAAGGTGTTTTTATTCTCTGGAGTTTTTCAAAATATTCTCTTTGTGTTGATTTTTATTTTAATGATATTCCTAGGTGAGGATTTTTTATATTTCTCCTTGTTTGTTATTCTCTGAGCTACCTGTATCTGTGTTTTGATGTCTGTCACTAATCTTGAAAAACTTAGTCATTATTAAATTAAATATTTCTGTGTTTTTTTCTTTTTCTTTTCCTCTGGTATACACATTACATGCATGTTATTGTCCCACAACCCTTTTATTTTCCATTCTTTTTTTTTTTTTATATCTTTGCTTTTCAGTTTGGGAAGTTCCTATGGACATATCTTCAAGCTCACCAATTCATTTCTTAGTTACGTCTACTCTACTACTCTACTGAGCCTGATGAAGGCATTTTTCATTTCTATTACATTGAGTTTATTTTCTACTGAGTTTTATTGTGTAAAACTTAGCATTTTAACTATTTTAAGTATGTATTTCAGTGATGTATTTCACAATGTTATATAATCATCACCCATTATCAATTTCCAGAATTTTTTCATCCTCCCAGCAGACACGCTGTACCCATGAAGTAATAACTTCATTCTCCTTTTACCAGAATCAGCCCCTGGTAATTCTCTATTTTCTGTCTTTACAAATCTACCTGTTCTAGGTATCTCATAGAGTGGAATTACAATTTCTGCTCTTTTGTGTCTAACTTTGGACTCTCTCCTGGATACTGTGAATATTTTGTTGTTGTGAATCTGGATTCTATTTTGGTCATCTAATGGATGTTGACAATTTTGTCCTAACTGCTAATTTGCTTGATTTGACTTAAATTTCTAACTCTGCCTCTTGGCAGCCACTCCAGTTTTTATTCAGTCCTTTCATCCTTGGCTGGTCTGCTTGCAGACACCCCTACCCATGCACGGTTCAGGTCTTAGCCAGAGATTTGAACAGAAGTTTGTACATAGGACTTGTGGCTCTTTCTCTCTAGGTCTCTACTTGCTATCATTCTCTCCTTTCACATTCTAGTGGCTGTGGTTGCCCTGAACTCTGTGCTCTATGACTTCTGTTTTTGTTTTGTTTTTTGACTTCTGGGTTTTTTAGGAGAGTTTAGCTGCCCTGCATAGTGCTGATTTCACTATCAGCGAGTGATCTGAAGCTAAATGCCATACAATGAAAAAATAGCCCCGTTTAGTTGTAAATGTCAACTCTCCTCTAGATTCTACTTGCTTTTGTTATTCTCCAGAATCTTCAAGTGGTTATTTGTTCTATTTTGTCCAGGGTTATAGTTATATGAGGAAGAGTCAGTCTGATAAGACCTTACTTTATAATTCTCTCATTACTTTGAATAGAGACATGGTAAGAAATAGTGTCTGAGTTACTCCTTGGTTTACCAAATCTCCGTAAAGGTAATACTCAACGCGATGCCCATTATATATGCAGGTTATCATCATAGAACTTTTTTTTAAAAGATTTTTTTCATTTATTCATGAGACACACAGAGAGAGAGGCAGAGACACAGGCACAGGGAGAAGCGGGCTCCCTGTGGGGACCCTAATGGAGGACTCCTGGAACCCAGGATCATGCCCTGAGCCAAAGGCAGATGGTCAACCACTGAGTCACTCAGGCGTCCTCCCCATAGAAATTTTGATTCAGTAGGTCTGAATTGAGGACTAGTAATCTGTTCTTAGTTCCTTAGAAGCTCCAGGTGATCCTAATTTTCTGGAAAGTTTAGGCAAACACTCCAACAGGCATTTGCTACTGAAAACGTGGGAGCTTGTTAGAGGTGTAGAATCTCAACCTTTTCCCAAGGCAAAATGAGTCTGAATCCACATTTTAATAAAGTTTGAGAAGCACTGGTTTAGGGTATTGTGATATTTTAATATAGAATATGAAACAGGTTTCCTTTCTATTATCCATTCAGTTATCAAATGCTTTTGGTGATGAATAAAATCAGCATCGGTCCCACCTTTATGGCAGACAACCAATAAATAAACAAGTGTATGTCACTATTACAGCTGCGAAGTGCTATGAAGGAAATAAACATGGTGATGAGATCTAGGCCAGTGGTTCTCAATCTTTCATGCAAATTAGGATCTCCTCAGAGACTTTTAATGTATCTCAAATGCCAAGGTTATACTCCCAGGCAAATTAAATCGGAATCTTTGGGATGGGACAAAGACATCAACAGTGTAAAATATTCCCAGATGACTGCAATGTATATATAAGGTTGAGAACTGATTATTCAGGCTAATTGAAGGTAACTTCGAGATCAAGAAAGGTCTCCTCTAGTCTGAGACCTGAAGTATTAGTAAGTATCCAAGGACTGCAGAGAATGGCACTTCTGGAGGCGGGATCAGTATATACTTTAATACTGAGGAAGGAATAAGCTTAACGTATTTGAAGAACTAAAAGAGGGCCAGTGTGGATCTAGTGTAATGAGTAAGAATGAGAAAGACCTAAAGCTGAACCAGAGCCAGGCTGTAGGTCTGTGTCCACAGGCTGTATAACGAGTGTTTGGTACATTTGGGACTAACAATTTTACGTATGTTAAAAATCATCACAAGTGTTTTAGGAATTTTAAACTAATAACAACAGTTGCAGTATGTTGATTTTCAGCCAAGGTTCCTCTCTCTGGCCAGTGAGACATTGTCTAAGGTATGGTTTCTCTGTTCAGCTAGTTTCTTCTCTTACACTCTATTTTTCACTTAATTAGAAAATCCCAACTTGTCACTGGGAATGGCAGCAAGGGTTTGATGGTTCAGATAGAGGCTTTGGGATGGGACACAGACAGAGAAATTATAGGATAATTGCCCAATAAAGATTACTTTTAAAATTTCATTAGACTCTAAGTCAACAAGCCTTATCTGATTTGTTTGTTGTCCATTATCCCATGCTGGTCTGGCAACTGGGCTTTCTTTCTTGTTGCAGGTAACCCCCAGTTGTTAATAAGCAACTAATCAAAATTCAGATTTTGATTATACAGATCTGTAACAGGTTGAAACTTTCACAGTTTTTACTCTGCCTGCTTTGTCTGTAGAGAGACAAAGTGTGGAATACCAAGAGATAGTGCCCCTGGCATTGCAGGGACTCATCAGCACATCCGGGCCTTCCACAGTCATTCACTCACCTCCTCTCCGAAACCTCCTATATTATGTAGTGTGTGACATAATGTGACAGGGGGTGTCTCACTCTTGCTCTCTTGGTTGACAGTCACGGGTACTTCCCATTATCCTACATTTTTCTTCCCTCTTGATGTAGCCTTGCTTATTACCACAAAGTTATTTCCTGAGTAAATAGCATTAGCACTCAAATCATTTGGTCAATGGGTATGGATTTTATTTCAAGATGCAAATCAAGTCGCTGAACTTCTTTCTATGAAGTTTTTGCAAATTTTCACATGTATCAGAGGGCCAGGAGTCTTGATGTCATTCACTTGCAAATCCTTTGCCAAGTTAACAGAAGAAAATGGCATTCATTTTGTTTTGTTAATTTTTAATTCTGTACGTTTTGGTAAGGTTGTTCTTTTTTTCATTTACTTTTGGCCATGTATACTTTTTTTCTGTCCTTTGCCAATTTTTTCTGGGTTATCTCTTAACTTATAAAAGCTATTTTATGCTGAAAATATCAAGGAGCTGCCAAATGAGTTGCAAATATTTTCTTGTTTTGCTGTTATGTTTAACATTTTAAGCATATTAAAGTTGAAAAAATTTTAAATAGTAAACCATTTTACTCTTTCCCTTATAATTGTAAGCTTTATTTTTGTTTAAAAAGGAAATATTCAGCTTTTCCCCTAATTTTTTATGTTTTGTGTTTATCTTTAAATTTTGTTACATAAGGAACTTATTTGTCTAATAGCGAAATGTTTTGTACTTGTCTCCATATGGGACCAGTACATATAGAGTTGAAGTACATCTCTAGTCTTTCATGCATAGTTATTTTGAATAGTGTCTTTTTTCTGTGTGTGTCTGTGTATAGTATTTACTTTTTACTGTTATAAAGGGAAGCTTTTTTTTTTTAACTTAGCTGTTTTTGTTTTCAAAGATTTCATTTAGTTATTCATGGAGACCAGAGAGAGAGAGAAAGAGAGAGAGAGAGAGAGAGAGAGGCAGAGACACAGGCAGAGGGAGAAGCAGGCTCCATGCAGGGAGCCTGATGCAAGATTTGATCCTGGGTTTCCAGGATCAGGCCCTGGGCTGAAGGCAGACACTAAACTGCTGAGCCACCCAGGGATCCCCCTAATTTAACTGTTTTACTGAACTTTTTAGTTAGTTCAGTTTTTTGTTGATCTCAGATATAATAAGTAGCTACTCCTAATTTATAAACAATTGTGATGTTCCATCCTTATATCTAATAACTGTTTATTATTTCTTATTTCTGGTTTCTCTTTTATTTGTGTGGACTAAAGTTTCCACAACGCATTAAAATAAACATAATGAGAGGGGGCATCCTTGTCCTGCTTCTCCTTTTAATGCCATGTCTTTAGTGTTTCATTGTCATTTGAAATGTTGGCTGTTTATATCTTTTTATGTCGTTAAGATAATATTTTTATTGCTTCTTATTAGGAGTTTTTTTTTTTAATTAAGAATGAGTGTTGGTGTCTTTCTACATAATTTAGAATGCTTAAGATAAATTAATCAAACCAACTATGTTTTATCTTATGTCACTTGTGAGATGATGAATTAATATGTCTCTTAAATGCTTATCATCTCCAGGATAAATACTACTTGATTTTAGATTGTTATTTTTTTAAATGTATTTTTGAATTCGCTTACCTAGTAACTTGTTAAAGATATTTCTACACCTAGTTCAAAAACGTGAAAGATTACACACTACAAAGAAAATCCTAGATCAATCCCAGGTTTTAGAATTCAGATACACTAGTTTCATGCTATGTGCTGGATAGGTTTTCATCCTTTTGTTTGCCCTCTGTCAGATATGGCATGGGAACTAGTGATTTTGTGAAAGTTTGGAAGAAGTTGCCTGTAAAACAACCATAGCCTGGAGCTTCTGAGGAGTAATGCTTTGATTGCCTTTTCTCTCTTTGTCATTGGCTGGTTCAAGTTTCCTGTGTAGATTCACTATTGGTGATTTACATTTTCCATGAAACACTCCTTTTCATCAAGATATTAAAATGTTTAGCATTAGATTGGGCACAGTGTACCCTTTATAATTGTAAACTACCCACACTCATTGTTACAGAGTCATTATCCTTTTTAGTTTCATTTGCAGGCTTCCTCTTTTGTAAACAAAAGGAAAAGGATTTGCTATATATTTCTCTATCTTGTTATTTTTAATTCGAGTCATATTTATTTTGTCGGCTATGTTATTTCTTTTTTATTCTAAAGATTTTATTTATTTATTTGAGAGAAAGAGAGCACAAGCATGGGCAGGGGGAGGAAGAGGGAGAAGCAGACCCCCGCCTGAGCCAGCCTGATGTGGGGCTCAATCCTAGGACCTGGGGACCACAACCTGAGCCGAAGGCAGATGCTCAACCAACTGAGCCACCCAGGCACAGCAACTGTGTGATTTCTGATTTCACTTTTTATCACTGAGATTATCTTTCTGTTCCAAAAGAGTTAATCATTGCCTCCATCCCCACCACCCACTCCATCATTACATCATTATTCTTCATCTGAGGAACTTCCCAGGATATTCTGGTTTGTGAATTTTTCTTAGAATTACCTTTTCTGGTTAAGGAGATCCTGGAAGTATTTGCATTGAGATCACTTTAGTTATATAGATGCCAAGAGCATGGCATGATTTTCTTTTTTCTTTTCTTTTCTTTTCTTTTTTCTTTTCTTTTCTTTTCTTTCTTTTCTTTCTTTCTTTCTTTCTTTTAGATTTATTTTTTTATTTGAGAGAGAGGAAGAGAGAGCAGGGAGAGGGGCAGAGGGGAGAGAGAGAGAATCCTCAAGCAGCCTCCCTGCTGAGTGCAACATGGGGCTCAATCCCAGGACCCTGAGATCATGACCTGAGCCAAAATCCAGAAATTGGATCCTCAACCAGCTGAGCCCACCCAGGTGTCCCAAGTATGGCATGATTTTCACTCATCCAAGTCTTCCTTTGTGTTCCTCAGGAATGTTTTAAAATTTCCTTCTTAAAGATTTTTATACATAACCTCTTTACTTCTTTTTATCTTTTTAAATTCTCATTATCTTATTTTATACTATTGTAAATGAAGACTTTTTCACACTGTGATATGTCCTACTCAGTTCTCTTGTGTATGCTAAAACCACTGATTTATTAGTCTTATTAATCTATTAGTAAGTTTCCTTATTATTTGCAGGTTGATTTTTTTGAGATATAATGACATCATCAGCAAGTGCTGATTCTTTCAATTTTTGTATCTGTGTTTTATCTATCCATCCACTCGTCTATTTATCTAAAATCTGTACCTATTTATCTAATATATATATATTTATAGATATTATATATATCTATATAGATATATAGATCTAACATTTATATTGTACTAGCTCTCAACCTCCAGAACAATGTTAAGTAGCAGTGGTGATATAGAGGTCCCTGATGGTAATGGGAATACTTCCAGTGTTTTCTTATTTAACCTAATAATGGCTTGTGGATTGCTATAGCTATAATTTAATTCATGGGCATTTTATTGGAATGCTGGAGGTGATTCAGTTAAATTTCATCCACTGCAAGTTTGATCCAGACACCTGATGGATTTTTGAATCTCTGCAAGGGCTCTTCCCTTGATTTATAGGCTGACCTCATTTCTGAGCACAATTTTTAAAAACATGCTTTTCGAGGGAAAAAAGGACATATACGTAAAGTAGATATTCATGAAATACAAAATGTAAACTACTAGGCAAAGGAAGAAGATTTCTGTTTTATTTGCTATAAATAAAGTCTCATGGGATGTACCCAGGTGAAGTTACTCAAGCTAACGGAAAGAATAACAGTTGGGGTGCCTGGGTGGGCTCAGTCGGTTAAGTGTCTGCCTTTGGCACAGGTCATGATCCCAGGGTCCTGAGATCAAGCCCCAAGTCAGACTTCCTGCTCAGTGGGGAGCCTGCTTCTCCTTCTCCCCACTGCTTGTGCTCTTTCTAGTTATCTTGCTGTCTCTCCTTCTCAAATAAATAAATAAAATCTGAATATGTAATAAGTAACATCATTTTTAAGCTGCTTAATTAATAGCACTACAAAGCCCATCACCTCTGGTGATCTGATCCATTTTGCGCAGGCTATTAGGAAAATGATTGTTAATGACATACACATTTATTTGAACTTAGAGTTCATGCTATAGTCCTAAATCAGTTCAAAACTAGCAGCTACCTTGCTGCCATTATCCTTGTGAACTTGGTCTTTCTTTATGTTCCAAAAATAAAGGTGAAGCAGAGGACGTACTTTATAGTGTTGCGAATACACATGTCATATTTTAGCAGTCCATTGCTTTTGAGGTAGTCATTTTATATTTGAGGATGTTCCCACTTGGGTCCTGCCTCCCTAATATGGGAATTCAGATTCTGTTTCTCAGCCTTTCTTGAACTAGGATGGCAGCATCGGACCCAACCTCTACCAAGGAACCCATTCACACAAACTTTCCATTTGAAGGAGCTAAGGTGTGGGATTACTTTCCATCAAGGAAGGAGACAGCAGCTTTTAGAGCCTTGGTGGCCGTGCCCGTACCAGTGGGGCCCTGTACCCTGGACTGTGCCTGGACTCAGTCTGCATAGTTCCCATTCCCTCATCTCTCTAGGAATTCTGGAACGTTACCTAATACCCTTTAAGGAGCTGCATTTCTGCTCAAACTCATTATGGCAGGCTCTGTGCTTTACAACCAAGAACCATTTTCAGTAGCTGGTCCAGAAAGAGAAAGATCACTGAGATCATAGTTCATCAAAAGCATAGTAGGAAGCTGAATTTCAAACCCTGAATATTTTTGCCTATTTGGTAGAAGCTGTAGGAGCCTGTCTGTCTCTGTAACTCCTGAATAAGTAAAAAGAAAACCTCAGTTGGCCAGCTGTACCTTTGTTGGAACACGGTCTGTGTATAATCTGTGATGTTTAGCTGATTTGTTTATGGTCATTAAATCTGCCCTTTGTTTTGACACTTAAGCGACACAGCCTACAACTTAGAGTGTGCTGTAGATTCCTAATGAGTTTTTGAAACTGGCCCAGGATAAAGTTTATAAATGCAGATAAACAAAGCCCATCTACTTACGATGTGTGTGCTACTGAGGTTTTATATCTTGAATGTGCCATAATTTTATGTTTCTTCATCTTGGATGTGGCTGGGGAGAAGCATAAGACTATATTTATGGTAACAGTTTTCAAATTGTAACCCTCTTAGAATCTCCTGGGATTAGAACCATTCCTTTATCTCCTCTCTTTAAACAGGACACACCAGTGATTTTTTTTCCAATTTATTTAGTGATGTTTTGATGTGAAAGCAGAGAGTAGATCAACTAGGATTAGAATTCCCGAGGGCTTCCTACCTGTTGGAAGAGAAAATCTTCTTTGGTAGAATTTGTTACCTAAAATGCTGTCTGTAAGGTGGGATTTCTAACTAGACCAGATTGCTTCTGACTTGAAAGAGACTAGCACGTGTATCAGTTTGGGTGGGCTTGTAAGAAAAAGGGACCAGATCTTTTCTCAGTAAGGAAGTATTAGCTCCATTTTGACTAAAGGATGGTTCCATTGAAGCTTAGCAAGGTGGGGTAATATGGCCCAGCTAGCAGGTTAGCAGATGGCAGAAGCAGGTCCCAAACCCAGGCCTGCCTGCCTACAGAGCCCACGTTCTTTTCTGGACACCCCCCCCCCCCACACACACACACACCTCTTCCTTACCCTTGTCTCCATGTCTCTACCACTGGGGCTCACCATGTTGGTTCTGGGAAAGGCCATGTTGGCCTGGATATGGGCACTGCCTTTCCACAGCCACTGGCGGCTCATTTAACCCACGTCATGCTGACTGCAAGCAGATTCAGCCCTCTGAATGCTAAATGCAAATTTGACTCTTCCATCTCTAAGGCTTTCTCTGAATTTTCAGGGACCACGATTCTGTGGAATAGAGGTATCCCCAGGACAGGCTTCTTAGGGAACTGTATCCTCTGGATTTTGAATAACCACAAATGACAAGTTAAATTCTCTAATTCAATTGCTTTCTCAAATTTCTACTACAGGCCACCCCCTCATTATCTTTGGACCAGCCAGAAAATGAAACTGTAGCCGCTCAACCACCAGAGAAGGCGAGCTCTTAAGACACAGCAAACATTTTTTTCCCTTTTTAGTGAAATGAATTCTTTCCAGTTTTTAATTCTAATTTCTAATTGTAAGTAGGCAGAGATGCTGTAAAATTTTGACAAGAAACAGCACAGTTTCAAATGCATTGCACTCTGAAGTCCAGAGGACTCCAAATTAAATAAACTGTCTTTTAAATTACTTAATCAAATCACAAATCGCTTAATCAAATCACAGCTTAACAAGAATGTGGTTATTAATGAGAACTGGGCCTGAGTATCTGGGTGAATCAGGACCATTATATCTTTTTTTTTTTTTTTCCCAAAAGCTAAACATTGTCAAGCTTTTGAGTTAGTGGCTGAGCTCTGCATGCTTTTCTTCCCAGAATTCTCATCCTGCAGCAGATTTCAGGAGAGGCAGCCACCCGCCCTGAGGTCAAACAGGGCCTCTCCGTTGCCCTGACTGAAGGATTTTACCAAATCTTCCTTTATGTCTTCACGGCTTTGGACAGAGACCATTTCCACTCACTTTCCAATCTAACTCTGCCCTTTGATGTCTGTGCTCTGCTATTTACCTTCTGCCTCCCTGGAAAACTGAGCCTCTTGCGTGGAGGATCTATTTTGCACACCCCTGGCTGCCAACAGTCCCAGGCCTGTGGACCCCACCCTCACGTCTGTGTAATCCCCTCCTCGCCTCCGTCAATGCCTTGCTTCAGGCTTCTGTCATTTCTCACCTGGATGTCACAGAGACCTCAAAATGGTCTTCCTCCTCCCTCTCTAATCCTTGCTCCTCTCTGCTGTGTGTGCCTGGGCGGATGCTCCTTTGTGCCAGACACCTGCTGAGACACCTTTAAAGGCTTCTTACAACTTTCATGATGAATTGATTGCAGACACCTTAACATGCCTCCCCGGTCCCCACCAGAGAGAGGTCTTTTCTTGCCCTGCCTCCTGCATTCTCACCCAGGGCCCCATCCCTTGAGGACTGCTCACTTTCACCGGCCTTCCAGCCATGCCAGCCGTCCCCTCTTCTTTCCATCACTTTCCCTCTCCCTGCCATTTGGCCAGCATGCTCTTGGCTTCAGGGCTCGGCTCAGCATCAGCTGCTCGGGAGGCCTTCCAGGTCCTCGTCCTTGGGCCCCAGGGGCTCCTCCTCTGTGGCCCACTCTTCCCTGATGCCACTGCTCCCTTTCCTATGACACTCTTATCTCCCCTGCTGGACCTTGAAGAACTAGGGGCCAGCATCTTTCTCACCCTTGAATTCCAGAGGAAGCACAAGGCCTGACATGTAGGTGGTGCTGGATATATGTGTGAAGACCCACTGCCCGAGGGATGCTCAGAGGACTCCTTGCATCTGGGACCCTGCTCCCTGCTCCTCAGCCTACAGATCCCAGCATCGCAGCAAAGTCAGTCACTCCCGCAATCTCACTTACCAAGGTAAAGAGAGGAGTCACACACACACACACACACACACACACACACACACACCTTTGCTTTCCCCTTGCTTTAGCCTCAGGTGACACTCTTTCTTGAGACATTTCTAGCCTTTGTCTATTTGAGAGACTTTATCATATTTTATCTTTGTACCTCCAGAGCCTAGCACAAGACTGGCTCATAGAAAATAGTCAGAGGAAAAACACACTTTCATCTCCCAGGTGGGGAGTCTACCGTCCAGAGAGGCTACTAGCTTACCACCAAACACCCAGCTGCTAGCAGGTGTGAACCCACATATTCTAACCTCAGTCCCTACTCTGTTCCTTGGAGTGCCCTGCACTGTTGGGTGTGTGATATACTTTATAACACTAAAATTCATCTGTGAGAAAAGATCTGGGAATTTTTCATGGTGGACATGAGCTGGATTTATACAAGGATCAGCCTCTTTGTCCTCTCTCCCTTCCATTCATTCTCTTGATGTTTCATCCTCCTTGCAGACACTTTCCCAGAAGATGAACATGTGTATTTTAGGTGTCCTTGCCTTAATGTTACACTAGTTTATAAAAGTCTCTATCAATTCTAACTCAGAGCATCTGGGTAGCTTAGTTAGTTGAGTAGTTGACTCTTGACTTTAGCTCAGGTCATGATTTCAGGGTTGTGGGATTGAGCCTGCATCAGGCTACATTTGCAGCATGGAGTCTGCTTGAGGATTTTTCTCTGTCCCTCTCTCTCTTCCTCCCTCCCTCTGCTTGAGCATTCTCTCTCTAAAATAAATAAATAAATCTTTAAAGAAATCCTAAATAGAAAACCCAGAAATGGACCCTCAGCTCAACGGTCAACTAATCTTTGACAAAGCAGGAAAGAATATCCAGTGGAAAGAAGACAGTCTCTTTAACAAGTGGTGTTGGGAAAATTGGACAGCCACCTGCAGAAGAGTGAACCTGGACCACTTTCTTACACTATACACAAAAATAAACTCAAAATGGATGAAAGACCTAAGTGTGAGACAAGGAATCCCTCAAAATCCTAGAGGAGAACACAGGCAGCAACCTCTTTGACATTGGCCACAGCAACTTCTTGCTAGACATGTCTCCAAAGGCAAGAGAAACAAAAGCAAAAATGAACTATTGGGACTTCATCAGGATAAAAAGCTTTTGCACAGCAAAGGAAATAGTCGACAAAACTAAAAGACAACGTACTGAGTGGGAGAAGACATTTGCAAATGTCTTATCAGATAAAGGGCTAGTATTCAAAATCTATAAATAACTTATCAAGCTCAACACCCCCAAAATAAGCAATCCAGTCAAAAAATGGGCAGAAGACATGAACAGACATTTCTCCAAAGAAGACATACAAATGGCCAACAGACATATGAAAAGATGGCCAACATCACTCGCCATCAGGAAAAAACAAATCAAAACCACAATGAGATACTGCCTCACACTGGTCAGGATGGCTAAAATTAACAACTCAGGAAATGACAGACATTGGTGAGGATGCGGAGAAAGGGGAGCCCTCTTACACTGTTGGTAGGAATGCAAACTGGTGCAGCCACTCTGGAAAATAGTATGGAGGTTTCTCAAAAAGTTAAAAATAGAACCCAAGGAGACTAAATATTCACTTATAAAAGGAAATAGACATAGGGGAGTGGGAAAAGGACCCAAAATCTAGATCAGGAGGTTACCTGAATTTTGCCTCAGCTCAACTGGGCCAAGGGAAGCCCAGATAACTGGTTATTTTCGGGTATGCCTGTGGGTGTTTCTGGAAGAGCTTGGCATTTGATTTGGGGGGCTTTCCTGGGTCTCCAGCTTCCAGACTGCAGACTGTGGGACCACCCAGATTTATAATTGTATGAGCCAGTTCTTCATTGGTTTTATTTCTCTGAAGAACCTAATATATCATCCAAGTTCCAGACCTTCCTATAGGATTGATGGAGGCTCTGTTGCTTTGCATGCCTCTATAGGAGATGCCTCTTAAGGACAGCTCCCCAAATAAACTTTTGTGTGCATCAAGCTCCATCTCAGTGTTAGTTTCCTGGGAAACTCGTGTGCAGTCTTTGTAGTCTATATAGATAGTCTTTATGTGTGAATCTAAAGCCTAGCACACAGAACCTTTCACACACCCACCCACAGAATGTATTCCTTAGGCAAACAAAGATTATTCACAAATAATTATTATTCACAAATAGTTTTTCACAAATACATTATTTGCCGCACCCTACTTTGCTGTTCCACCTGCAGGGGGGCCGTGGAGAGAGGAGAGCCTGGGGGCTGGCATGTGTCTCTGAGAGTGTGTCAATCTGCATAAAAGTGTTCATTTTGAATTTTCTTTCTTTTTAAAAAAAATATTAGTCTTATCTCTTTCCTCGTGCCTCCTTTAACATTTATTATTATGCAGTGAATATAAACAGAGAGATAGGGTCAGGGACAGAGTGGAAATAGGCCAGAAATACATGGTTGGGTCAGAGGAGGGCTGTACTTTACATGGAGAGCATCCTATGGATTTAATTTCTGAATGGTTCCTGGGTTTACCTCCCTCCCTCCTTCCTTGTAATTTTCTCTGGCCTGTTGGAGTCCATCCGCCTCGCCTATATTACTACGGTGCTTCTCTGGCTTATTTCCTGTCTCCTGTCTTATCCCTTCTAAACAAACGTCCATATTACAGCCGGGGATCTGCAGTGTAAATCTGACCTGTTATACCACTTGTTTAAATCTCTGAGTGGCTGCCTCTGCTCCAAAGTTCATGCCTCCTTCATAGGATGGAGATTGTCATTAGGAAACAGGGACTATGTTTGACAGGCTCCCTTGTTTCTGGGTGTGACCATGTGGTTAGCTCTTGCCAATGGAATGTTAGTAAAAATGATGTAGGTCATCTCCAGACCATGGGTTTGAAGAAGTCAGCGTGGTTTGTCATGTTCTCTTCTCATCCCTTTTGGCTGGAAGCAAGGAAGACCCTGGGGTTGATGGAGCCACAGGACAGAAGGAGCCTGCGTTCCTGAATCACCATGTATAAGGGAGCTGCCCACTGACCAGAACCTTCTCCTTCAAATAATCATATGAGCAAGGAATAATTTTCTGTTAAGTGTAAGTATATATAAATATTTGAGGTCTAACTGGCACAGTAGGTAGCCTACCCAAATGAATAGACTGCTTATTACTTATTTGATAAAATTTTAAACTCTGTAACATGGCTCACAAGGTCCTGCGTGATTTAGTTCCCTCTTGCTTCTTCAGCTTCATCCTTGTGGTTAAGATTATAAGGCTCTGGAGTTTATCCACATGTGTCCATATTCTAGCTCTCTTGCTAGGTGCTTGGGTAAGGCACTTACCTTCTCTGAGTCTCCATTTCCCCTCTAGAAGAAGGAGATCGCATTCGTCAAGAGTTCTGAAGGGTCTGAAATTTCACTCTGCTTGAAAACCAGCCTGCCACACTTAAGTGGCAGGAGGCTCTGCTCAGAGAAAAAGGATGTTGTCACTCACAGCACAGCAGATGGTGTAGACTTCATGTCCGCATCACTTCCTCTTGTCCTCTTGTCACCAGGATCCCCCAGGTGACGGGGGGTGCAAGGCCAGATAGATGTTGCACAAACAGGGGGTTTGAATAATGGCTGGCAAACCCTGAGCTTGGGAATTCCAACTCTTTTTAGATGGGCCCTGAGCACATCTGTCTGAACTTGGCTCAGGCAGGAAACAGTATCTTTATAATAACAGACAAAGAATAATTTAGTAATCTGTCTCCATCTTCCCAGAGCGAGGTGTCTCCCGACCACATTACCTCCTCATTGGGTCACTGCGAGGGCTGAATCAGGTACCACCTAGGATGGCTTGGCATGAGATAAATCTGGTACGAAATAGGCCTTCATCAATGAGCTGTTGTAATCATGTCCTCCTGTTTTACCTACTTCTCTGTGAAACATTCTGGGCTGCTTTCATTTGCTCCAACGTGCTATGCTTTCTTTTGTCTGTGGGCTTTCGACCTCTTCCCTTCTGGAATATTTGACCCCACCCCTCACCCAATTCCTGCTTCTTCTCTGCTCGGTGCTCACACAGTTCACTCACTCTCCAAGAATTCTTGGTCTTTGAACACTTAGCAACCCTAAGTGTTGATGTTGTTTAGATTTCTCCAACTCCCTTGGAATGTAAGCTCTGGGACATTAGAGGAAATACGGAGCGACAGAAAGTGGCTCTGGCTAGCTTAAGGAACAGCGAGAATTTATTGGAAGTTTTCTGAATTATCTTATGGAATCAAGTTGGAACCGAACAGTCAGGAACACGGAAAGGGAAGGAACAGGTGAGTGTTTAGTGACCTCTGTAGCAGGAGCCTGCAGATCGATTACTAGACTCAGATCTTTGATCCCAGATTTCAGGTGTATCTTTTCCAAATTTCAAAGATCAGAAAGAGACTCAGAATTCAGCTTGGGTTAGGTGGTCACCCTGTATAAATCGGTTATGGTCAGTGGATGGAATTATATAATACAGGCAATACTTTTGGGGATCATTCCCAATGTAGAGAGCAAACTAAGCCGGTCACCTCCAAGGACTGTCTACCACTGAGAATATGCCCAACGTGTACTTTATTCCTGACTTCAGTCTTGCCTCCCCCATTGCTATAGGACTACTGTAGTATTATTATCTTTTCCACACTCTGTCGTGTGACCCTGGGGTCACCCTGGGGCTGGGCCCCTGCAAACCACATTTCTGCTCAGCTAGGTGGATCCCTGTCAGGCTCTGGCAACGGGGGCACCAGAAGAATCACCAAGGTTGGAGGTGGGAGAAAGGATTTGCTCCTTCCTGGTAGCTTCCTGTTTTTGTCAGCATGACTCCCCCGGCTTGCTTCTTCACCCCACAGTGCCAGTTCATTCCCTCGGCAGCTCTTGAGTCCGTTTGTAGTCTTTCCAACACTCCCAGAACTGGTCTCATCACGCTCCCTCAGAGACACTGGCAACAGCCAAGCAATGCCCCCAGCGGAGCATGGAGTCCCAGCCGCATGGGCCCTCTTCTCTGAACTTGGAGACACCAACACTAGCTGAGCAGCAGCCCTCCTCAATGTTAGGGGGTCTGGTACCAGAGGGTCCCCCACCAAAGCCCAGAGACATCAGCACTGGTCAAACAGCAACCTCTTCTCAGAGTTTGGGCTTTCAGCCCCTGGAACCTCCCCTCTGAGCTCCTGGGCATCAGAACCAGCTGCTGAGCTGGTCACTCTTGCCACCAAGAGAGCTTCAGTTCTCAAGAGAGTTTCTGAGTTTCAACCCCATGGGGCCCCTTCTCTACTCTCCTAAAGCTTTTCATCTCAGCAACCCCAGCCTCTCTACACCTGATCCACAGGGGTAACAGCTCCTTTCCTCGGTTTCTGCCCCTGTGATAATGTGTTGTTCTGTGCCCGACTTTTCATTTCCCTGGTCAATAATTCTTCACAGAGTATCGTCTTTATTGTATAACTGGTGTGATTTCTGTTTTCTGACTACGCCCTGACCGATATAAGGGGTGATTTTCCTAAAATAGAAATCAGATCATGTTACTCCTTTGCTTAAAATGCTTCAGCGGTTACACCAATGTTTATAGCAACACTATTCCCAATGGCCAAAAGGTGGAAACAAATATCCATCAGCTGATGAACTGGATAAACAAAATGTGGTATATTCATCCATAATGGGTTATTATTCAGCCTTAAAAAGGAATGAAATTCTGACACATGCTGCCACATAGAGGAACTTGGACAACACTATGCTACGTGAAATAAGCCAGACACAAAAGGACAAATATTGTATGAATCTACTTATACGATGTACCTACAATAGGCAAATTCATAGAGACAAAGTAGAATAGGGGTTACTAGGGGTTATGGGGCCGGGGAAATAGGGAGTTGTTTAGAGGGTACAGAGTTTCTGTTTGCGATGATGAAAAAATTCTGGAAATCAGTAGTGGTGATGATTGTCCAGCATTGTGAATATTCTCAATGCCACTGAATTCACTGAACTGTATCTTTAAAAATGGTTAAAATAGCAAATTTTATGTTATGTATACTTTATTACAGTGAAAAAAATCACCCAAATTACTTCAGTGACTCCCATTGACTAAACATTGGCACAGTGAGGAAAAAGATGTGTTGAACTTTCCTGAGAAATCTCCAGTTGTGGTGTTGCCCTGGCTTGTGCATTTGACACTCGTAATGGATGGGATACTGACTTTCATCCTAGAGGCACTGCTCCATATTTGGATGATATCTACTGCTACCACATGGGACATTGTCAGCTGGGACCGATTTTTCTCTCTCTTTGAGCAGTATTTTTAGGATCTCCCGAGATAACTTTGTCCAACAGCTTCCCACCAGACAGGATATTTAATACAATTATTTCTCTCTACATTGGCCTCAAGCTGAACTTTAGCACGGACATTCTTATCAACTCACTTTTTAAAAAAATTTTTTTTATTGGAGTTCAATTTGCCAACATATAGCATAACACCCTCAACTCAATTTGAATTCAAGCTGGCCATTCATTTGGTGTTTCTCTTTCTTTGTCACATTATTAAAATCCTAAGTTCCTGTGGGCGAAAATCTCACCACAATATGCAGAAGTAGGAAGCACTAGAACAGTGTAAGTGAAATATCTCTAGCCTAGTGCTTTGCTTGCCTTCTAAGAGTTAACTTTAACGTGAAGGATTTGGCACCACGGTATGTCCTAACACCCTCAATTGACAGAAGGTAATAGGGTGATAATAGATAGATTCAAGCCAAGAAGATTTTCCCACTGTTATCAATTCAATTTCAGTGAAGGAAGTTTCAGTGGCAATCATATTGCTCCCACTCTTTCTCTATCAAGGAATGAGTACAATTTAGATAGTTTGCCTAAGAGTAAAATAATATCAACAAATGTAAAACCAGCCCGATACTCTCATTTTCTTGGCGAGGCATATCAAGATATGCTAGCGAGCTGTCAGAGGCTGTAAATCTAGCTAATCTCCCTTGTAGCTCTTTCTAATCTATCTCTTCAGCTCAGAGAAGAACCATGTCCCCTGCTAATTCTATGTTAGGTTAATTGGAGTGGCTGTGTAATATTCAATTGAGATTACCTCCATAAAATTTATTTGTAAATTTTATTCCTTAAGTAGTGACAGAGTGAGATAGTCCTTTTTTTTTGGACTTACTGCAGCTAACATCCCCCTAAAGGTGAAAATATGTTTAAGGCATTTGGATTTATTAAGGAAAGAAAAATATAGTCACAAAACGGAAAAAGAAGAGAGAGAGAAAGAGACAGAGAGAGAGGGAGGCAACAGCATCACTTAGCTTCTAAAGTGAGGGTTGGATTTTGGATGACCTGTAAGGAAGCTACTTCCTGAATCTTTTCATCATAGACTCCTAGGGCCTCAAGACATGCTGAGTGGCGTGAATGACACAAAGGAGGGAGGAGCTGCATTTTCAATACAGTATCCTTAGCCGTTTCCAAGCTCCCCTCACACTGCATTAGATGACCTGCAGCAGACAATTAGAGGGACTCATGGAATGACTCTGGGGGAAGAGTTCCTGCATTATTCTCCAGCCCTGGGACACAGTGGCAGGGACTGTGTGACAGATCTGGTGTGGGGAGGGGCAATATGATTCCCTGCAGCAGCCCCGTTGCAATGGCTAGTGGATAGAAGTCCAGACACTGGAGCCAGCCTTTAGCTCCAGTAGGCAGTAAGGTCTTCAGAAGTCACATAGTCTTCTCTTCTTTCCTATCTATCCAGTGGGGATAAAAAATGCCTGCCTCATAGGATGATTTTGAGAATTTAATGAGATAATATATAATTAGGCTAGTGCCTACCATGTAAGAAGCATTCGATAATTGTTAACTATTTTTTTTGTTGTTGACACTCTTCTCTCAAACTCAGAGTCTCAGGGGACTGGTGTTGGAGATGGCCATAAATTGTCTCATGAGAAAGGAAAAGAGAGTGAGTGCTAAGAGAGTGGGGCCTTGGAGAGAAGGATGAAACACCACTCTCCCACCTAGGGATGGGTTGGTACTGGTCATTTAACCTATACAGAGAATGCTCATTTGCCAACTAATTTCTTTCTTTTTATTTTATTTTATTTTATTTTATTTTATTTTATTTTATTTTTTTTATTATTTTATTATTTATTCATGAGAGACACAGAGAGGTAGGGACATAGGCAGAGGGAGAAGCAGACTTCCCGCAGGAAGCCCGATGTGAACCCCATCCCAGGATCCCAGGATCCATGACCTGAGCCAAAGGCAGATGCTCAACCACTGAGCCAACCCAGGTGCCCTTCATTTGCCAACAAATGTCTATTTCTAAATCCTCAAGGCAATGGAATCTAATGTTTAAAATGTGATTAGAACTGGTGTAGTTGAGCAAGGAAAAGCATCAGGTTCCCCCTACTTGCGTAGGTGTGGTAATGGCATAGGGTAAGGGCTAATGGAACAGACTTTGGAGCTGAAGTGTCTAACTGAATAACCAGCTCCACCAATTACTGGCCAAGTTCATTGGCAAGTTATACAACATCTCTATGCAATGGTTTCCTCTTCTGAGAAATGGGGATAATAATAGTATCTGCCTTGTCGTATTGTTATGATTATTAAGTGAGTTAATAACTGAAAGCAGTGCAAATGTTTTTTTTGGAATATAGTAAGTGCTATACACACATCTATAGCTAAAGATTTTACAGCAGTCGTAATTTCCATGTGAATTTATTATCTGCAACTTCAGATCTTTAGAGGAGTTTAGGTTGGAAGTATTCCCCAGTGCAGCAGTATTTCTGAATAACCTTGAGTTTGGATTTCTGATTCTAGAACTATGTACACAGTGAGTGTATGTGATTCACCGGTGACTGTTTAATGTGTTTCCCAAAGAGGGAAATAGAAAGAGAGGAAGAAGGGAGAGGCAACTCTGCCTAGTGAAAATGAACCAGATGGTTAGAGAGACGCATAAAACACTTTCAGGAGGCAGGAAAGAAGAAAATGATCAGAAGAGGATCAATAAGAGGTAAGATGAGTACCAAAGCTGGGCAAGGGGACTATTTGGTGAAGTGGCTTAAACCAGTTTGGGATGCTGGGAGACAGAGTTGCTAATAAGATGGTAGCATACGCAGCAAGGCATACGCTTGCCCCCTCTCCCACTCCTCCCTCCCATGATGCCTTTATATTTTTAGCCTGTGGGGTTGGAATGATGAATGCCCAAGTGGAAATAATGTTGGAAGGAGATTTTTCTTGGCAAAATGGCAGTAAGGGCTGCCAAGTATTTTCTAAGATGTAAACAAATCATCCTCCTTCATCAGGGAAAGATTAACACATATTATTCCCGAGTCAATGTGGGATTTTCACCTTCTGCAATTTGCAATTTGAATTCTACCCATCATCATGGGTTTTTACAACCTCCTGTGCATTAAGCACTCCATTGCTCTGAGAAATCATTGGTGTTCCAGCTGCTAGAATCAAATAATCAGGCACAAGTCAGGAAATAAAAATTTTCTACTCAAGATAAGCAAGTTATGGGGTACAGTGGCAATGGTACCAACTTGGGATTTGAGTTTTCTCTTGGTTAGGCCACCAACTACTCCTCTGTGTATCTCTACTTTCATAGTTCTAGGAGAGGAGTATGGGATTAAGTGATATTTAAGATTTCTTCTGGCTCTGAATCCTATGATCTGTGTGATTCTAGGCTACTCTGGGCAGAAAGTAGCTTTGTCTTTATATTCATGATACAAACTTTCCAGAATTTCAGAACATTCCTCTCCCATTTTTTGGAATGTCCTTTTCTCCCAGGGTCACACTGTGAAAGCTTTTACTATGCTTCTAGAAGCTTATGGCTTGGAGCCCCTGGATGGCTCAGTGGGTGCAGTGTGTGACTCTGGATCTCGGGGTTGTGAGCTTGAACCCCAAGTTAAGTGTAAAGATTGCTTTAAAACATGTAAAGAAAATCTTTACAAGCTCATGGCTTTCCCCTACGGTATATGGATTCTCCCTCCTACCAGACCTTGTAAGCTTGCTATCTTCTAGAATTTACCCTTTTTGTCTGTCTTCATTTCTCTTCCTAACTTTATCCTCAACCCAAATTTACCTGTTTTGCAGCTCCCTTCCCCAGAGCCACATTCTTAGGAAGATAGCTTTAAAAATTATGCATTCAAAAAATATTTCTCTTTTTTTGGATAAGATATTTGCCTTTTACTATGGGCATAACTCAAAGGAATGGTAGGAAGTTCAGTTAGCACAAATGATGGAGGGATACTTACCAGAACCTTCAGGAATCCCAAATCACACCCATAAGCAACTGCCTACATGTAAAGTCTACTTATATCTTCAAGAAACGCAATTCAAGAAACATATCAAACCAGATGTATGCATTTTATTATTGTAGACCCTGATGGGACCTACAATTTATCACAAAGATAAATAAGACAGTTATTTCTTTTAAGAAGCTTCAGATTTAGTAGAACTAGAGAGTCTTTTTTTCTAATCCTAACAGATGGCTTTGAAGATATTTTATTGTGGTAAAATAAACATAACATTTAACATTTTAACCATTTTCAAGTATCAATTTAGTAACATTTAGTCATACTGTTGTGATAAGATTTTTATCTAAAATAACTTACAAATTGAGAGCCATAAGTTTGAGTGTATATATAAGTAAGTTATAGTTTGCACATTGGAGGACTTACCTTCTAGGTGTGACTTAGCTGAACATATAATCAGTCAAGAATTTTAAGGCAGTCTACTTGTCTTCCTTCCCTCCTTTTTTCCTTTTCTTCCTTCTTTCCCTCCTTCCATTTTCATTCTGTTTCTAAAATGATCTAAAGTGAATTACAGAATATATATAATACAGCAGGCTGAAATAAATGAAAATTTATCAGGTTGCCTAAGGATAGGAGAATGAGGTGGAGCCACGTGAGGTTAGTACAGAAAAACACATGCCTTGGAGTCCTATAAACATGTTAGAGAGAGGCTTCAAATTTTATTCTAACCCACCCAGAGCCAGGTTAGCAGAGAAATTTAAACAATTACAAGATTTAGAGTGTCCTGTCTGTGACATAAACCAAAAAAAAAAAAAAAAATAGGTGCTCCAGAGCACACAGCTTTTCTTGACACTGAGATCAGAAAGTTCTCCTTTGGCCTGTAATTGAGACGATATGTGTGGTTTAATATACAACAGCCTATACAGTATGTACACTACAGCTATACAGTAATGAATCATTATGAACTGTCTCTTATTAATAACCTTCAAGAAATACTAACGTATATAGCCTGAAAGATCAGTTCAGTAAAAATAGTGTGGTTCCATGGATTACTACTCAGCCAACAAAAAAAAAAAAAAAAAAAAAAAAAAAGAAAAGAAATCTTGCCATTTGCAATGACACGGATGGAACTAGAGGATGTTATGCTAAGTGAAATAAGTCAAGTAGAGAAAGACAGTTATTATATGATCTCATTCATGTGGAATATAAGAAATAAAACAGAGGATCATTGGGGAAGAGAGGAAAAAATAAAACAAGATGAAATCAGAGAGGGAGACAAATCATAAGAGACTCTTAATCATGGGAAACAAACTGAGGGTCACTGGAGGGGCATGTGTGAGGGGATGGGGTACCTGGGGGATGGACATTAAGGAGGGCAGTTGATGTAATGAGCACTGGGTGTTACATGCAACTGATGAATCACTAAACTCTATCTATGAAACTATTAATACATTATATGCTGATTAATTGAATTCAAATAATCATAGGAAACCAGTTCAGGGTCTCTGGAGGAGAGGTAGGTGGGAGGATGGTGTGACTAGGTGATGGGCATTAAGGAGGGCATGTGATGTAATGAGCACTGGGTGTTATATAAGACTGATGAATCACTTCTACCTCTGAAACCAATAATACATTATATGCTAATTAACTGAATTTAAATAAAATAAAAATTATGTGCTAATTAACCGAATTTAAATAAAATTTAAAAAATAAAATAAAAAAATAAAAAAACACAGAAGTGTGGTTCTGGTGCCCAGGTCTTTACTAGCCAGGCCAGTCCAGAAAGAGGTTTTAGAAGGCCTAGGATGAAGTAAGGTGAACTAAAATGTAGATATGCACAGTTGTTAAGGTGGCCTCACACCACTGGAGTATCAGGGAACATCCCAGATTGAATGCCTACAACCCAACGATTGCCATCTATTTACCTAAATACGTCTTAGAAATGTTAACATTGTCTACCTGTGTCTGAGTCGTGTGAAAAGTAAGAAAGTGTTGTTTAGGACTTTAGTTTGTGATGGTGAAGCTCTAAGAGACTGCTCAGCTCTGTTTATGGAAGTGGGAAGGCCTAGTGGTGTGATGTACTCTTTTTAAAGTGATGTTAAGCATAAGCTAAAAGGAGAACCAGATCATATGGCTTTATAACTCAATGGAAGTATTTATCTAATCTATTTCTTCCAACCTGCGCCTCAATATAAGTGCTATTTAAAGTTCTAGAAGACAGAAATGACCAGTCTCTATAGAACACATAAAGATTAGCCCATTTGTTATGATTTTTGGCTGTCGAAATTCAGGTGTGGGGAACTCCCTCACTGTGTGAGTACTGGTGGGTGACAGGAACCATTGGAAAATCCATGAGTTTGGAGAGCTCCATTGTTTCCTTGCACATGACTTGGCTAAGTGTACATTCACATGTTAATGTTTTAAATTCATGTTGTATAGTTTAATGTATTTTAATAGCAAACTTACAGGAACAGCACAGAAGACATACAACATTAAAAACATGTACTTGCGCGTAGGACAATTCAGAAAAGTATAGTGCGTGGATGGAATCTATTGTATGATAAAAATGCTACAAACACCATTTAGTTGCCATCAACAAGAAATTTTCTTGTCTTAAAAAAATTCAAATGCTGGCATTGTCCAGACACTTAACAGGTTTATTTATAATTATTATAAAGTTGAACTGCTGAAATGTGTCCACTGAAACATTTTGACTTACATGAATGCTTTTATGTTCCTGCATTTTTTAAGTTCTTTTTTTAAAAGATTTTATTTATTTATTCATGAGAGAGAGAGAGAAAGAGAGAGAGAGAAGAGACAGAGACACAGGCGAGAGGGAGAAGCAGGCTGCATGCAGGGAGCCCGACGTGGGACTCGATCCTGGGTCTTCAAGATCAGGCCCTGGGCTGAAGGCAGCGCTAAACTGCTGAGCCACCAGGGCTGCCCCTGTTCCTGCATTTATATTAAAAATGCACACATATGAAAATGGAAAAACTGCCAATAGCTGATTTCTGTTCCCTATTTTTCCACTTGCAATCATATATTCAAGTACCTTTTGATTCCATGGAGAAAATATATCTAATGTTGAGAACTACCAATAACAGGAAGAAAAGAAATTTTTTTTAAAGAATGCAATCTTTTCCATCACAGTGGATTCTTAAGCATGTTTGCCACTGATGTGGCGTTGCTAGCTGGATGTCTTTTGGCTTAATTGTTACGGGTTTGGCACAAACAGCACACAGGTTGATGTCTTCAAAGAGGCCCATCAGATAGGCCTCGCTTGCCCCCTGCAAATCAAACTTTAAATCTAAGTATGTGGTATGTAGATGGAGGGAGCATAAGATTTTGTTCTCAGGAGTTGTGTTGGTGGTGAGCAGCATTGTCTGTAACTGGTGACAGTGTCCAGTGGCGGCTGAGTCGAGGGGCCAGAGAAGCAATGACAGCAGTAGCTGCTTTCTGACAATGTCTTTATCTTGGGGTTTCCCTATTTTACAAGCCTACTTCTCCAGCTTTCTTATTGGGCTTCTGAGTTACCTAATTTTTCCCCCCAATAAATCCTTTTTTTGCTTAAAGGAGCCAGGTTGTAATAAAGAATCCTGAGGCTATAGGCCACAACTGACTCTTCTTTGTGGACTAAAAACTAAAGAAAAGGTTACTTTAGTCTGGACCAACTTCTCCAGAAAGTGATACAGAGGTCAGCCATGATCCAGGAGTTTGTACCAAACTACTCTTGCTGGTCATACCACACAGGCCAGAGAAATCTAATCTTTATAACAGGGCAAGGGACATTTGAGATAGAACATTTAGTTAGAAAGTAGGTCTTTAATTTATGGACCTTCAGAAAATTGGATATCTTCTACTCTGTATATAATTTGAGAGGCCCACATTAGTAGAGCTGATAGAGGCAGAACAAATGATCAAAATCAGAGTCCACATTGACAGTGGTCCTTGAACACCTTTCAGGGGCAGAAACTTATCCTCCAGGAGATTACACTTAGCTTGAGTTTACTAATCAAGTAGAAAATCCTGGACTAGAAACCAAGCATCTGAAGACTCTGATGGCATTCGAGACATGCTATCCACAAAATATGGCACCTTAGCATAGTGGATATTTCAAGCTGAAGGAATTTGAGAAATGGCTTGTGCAGGAAGTGCTTTGTGACCTTCGCCTGAAGCAAGTCACACAACCCTCATGTGAGAAATACCCTTCACTTATCATGAAACCCAACATTAAAAATACTCAGCTTGAGCTGTTTCTTTGGGTCTTTATTTCCTTTTGAAGGTTTCTGTGTCATGTAAAATTTATATTAAATACATTTGTAAGTTTTTTTCTCTTGTTAATCTTTTGTGACAGGGGTCCCAGTCAAGAACATAGACGGGTAAAGAAAAAAGTATCTTCTCCTCCTCTGAAAATCATAGCATCTGTGCTAGTTGGTCTTAATTTGTGAAGCTGACCGGACAATCCTACCAAATATAAACTTAGGCCTGAACTTCTAGGAACTTACATGCCATCTTTACAAAGACGGCTGTGGCTGTGACTTCAGCCGGAGACTCCACTTTCACGTGGTCCTCTCCTTTGCCCTCTCCTCTTCTGTCTCCAGTGAGGACATTCGTCATTGGATGTAGGGCCTACTTGGGTAGCCCAGGATAACTGCATCTCAAGATCCTTCATTTAGTTACATCTGCAAAGACCCTTTCTCCCAATAAGTTCACATTCACAGGTCATGGGTGAATGTATCTTTTAAAGGGGCTCCTAGTCCCCTCACTACTACACCATTTGGTCCCACAGGCCCAGGCCTCCATGTGAGCACAGGATGCTGTCTGTTGGCATTTATGCTGGCCTGAGAACTGCCTGGAGCTGGTGTCGGCTGTTTGGGATCAAACAGTAGTCTGGTGGCTACTGGAGGTGGCTCTTCTCCCTCTCCACAGTCCCCACTGCCAGGAAGGGAGAGAGCCTCGGAAGCTGGTAGCTCATCCTGCCTTCATCCCCGGTGGAGGCTTTTCATTCTCAACTCCCTACATGGTAAAACAGAAGGGAAAGCTCCTATGTCCTTATTTTCTAAAGGTTCCCATTCCTGTTTTATTTACAGCATTAAAAATAAACTTCTGTTAGCTTTTTATTTCTATGGTTGTTTATTTTAGAGGTTCTTCATATTTATGCACAGAAGGAAATTCTTTCAGTATCTCAAGCATTTTAGAATTTAATGCCAACCTACCACTATTATTTTGAGCCCAATCCCTTTTTGACTTTTAGGCATAGTGTTACCTGGCTCTGTTTCTCCTCTGTCCCCAGGTCATATTTTTTCTTTACCTTGGAAGTAACTCTTAAAGAAGGAGATTGACTATAATGTGCACCGACATTCATTTTTTTTTTCCCAGAGGAAATTGCAATATCTGATATCTTAATATGCAATATGAAGTGTTCCTTCAAGTATTCTCTCAAGAGGCAGAAAAGGATGAGGAAATTACAGACAGCTCTTGACTGCAGACCGCCTGCGTGCATTTCCGGATCTAGAAGCTGTCAGGGGTGAGCTGAAGAAGGGAGAGGAATCAAAACCTGAATCAGCCAACTTTGCTGCTTACTAGGCTCTCTGGAAAAATATCTTAGGAGGGAAAGCCTGGAGTTATTGACTAACATGAAGTGTTTAGTGTTTCACTCCTTCTGAACAATTCACATCCTATATCTCAGATGACAGAAAGTGTAGCATCACTTTGATATTCTAATTTTGAAAATTCTTGAAGGATCCCAAAGTCAGAACATGAGGACATTATGAAGGATATTTGAAGTGATGAATGGGTTGCCCATTATTTATCTCCATGCATTCCTGTTTTCATGACATTCATTACTTCTCCTTTTATTCTGGGAGATGATTATCTCCTGGCACGATGCCAGAGTCTCTGGGGGTAAAAACTGATGAATCATATGGCAATGAAAATGCTTTTCAAAATTTGTATTTTTGAATGTTTATTAACTATTTTGCAGAATCTTGTTTTCCATGTAAAGGGTGTGTTTATTTCATAATGAAAGTCAAGCTGACATCTCTTTTAACTGCTTTTCATCAGCACTGCTAGAAGGTAATCAAATTTGGTTCATAAAACTAGGAAATCTTGTTTCTTTGAGTTTTTCCCAGACTTTGTCACGTAGGGAAAAGATTCAGTCCCAGCCTACTGGATCTCAAACCTCTTATGGCAGGACTGTAATAATTGGTCTTTAGCACAAAAGACTCTTTGTGTTTCAGTCATTATTGTTTCCAGAAAGTATATTGTGTTGAATATCAAGAGCATCTGGAAAGAGCTATTATTAAATAAGGAAATTTCATATGCTGTTCAGGAAAGACCTTTATCATTTCAGTTAAATTTTGCATTTTTTATTTGAAAATAAATTGCAAGTTCGTTACTGACAGGGTTCAGAACATGTTACCTCAAAATATGGCACCTTGATATATTGAATATTTTAAGCTGAAGAAGTGTGAGAAAATGTCAGAAGCAGTAAAGTCTCTCTGACCTTCACCTGCCCTTTCCCCCTGAAGTAGTTTGCAAGACTCTCACGTGAGAAGTGCCCTCGCTGTACGTGGAAGAAAGGAGCAGCCTTGTCTCTCAGATAGAGGGAAAAAGATCCAAATAAACAGGCCTTACTGAATTTCTCCCACTTATTACGTTTAGTTTATACCTAATTTATTCTATCCTTTTCTCCATGACTGTCCACTCTTCATCTAACCTGGCATGAAAACACTCAGGTATAACCATTTTTTTGACTCTTCATTTCTTTAAGGAGGCTCCTGTGTCAGATAAAACTTATTTTTTTTTAAACTTATATTAAATAAATTTGCATACTTTCCTCCTGTTAACCTGTCTTTGTCTGTTTAATTTTCACACCCAGCCAGGGTTCATAAGGGAGTCAAGAAAAACTCTTTCTTCCCCTACAATATCAAGGGTGAGTTCATGTTTTATTAAACCAAAGCTTAGAGTCCACTGCCACCAGGCCCCAAATAAATAATTTTCTGATTTTCTTTTATTTCGGTGTCTAATTTTCTAGCTGAATAATTTATTTAAGAGAAAAGATTCATTATTGTTGTCTTACTTCATATTTTTTACACAGGAACTTTTTACTTTCTCTAAAGATTCTTTTTTTGCCCATATTTAGATAAATGGCCATGAGTCTTCCCAGGTCCAAAGTCACTACCTCCCTCCCCCATATATTTGTGAAGGGACTGAAATTTTTTTTAATATTTCATTTATTTATTTATGTGAGAGAGAGATAGAGAGAGAGAGAGAGAGAGAATGAGATAAAGAAAGAGAGAGAATCTAAAGCAGACTCCAAACTGAGTATAGCCCAACTTGGGGCTTGATCTTATTGAATCAGAAACTCTAGGAGTGGATTCCGACAACCTTATTTATTTATTTTTATTTTATTTTATTTATTTGAGAGAGGCAGAGAGTGAGAAAGAGAGAGAGAAAGCAGGGGGACAGGCAGAGGGCAAGGAAGAGGGAGAGGGAGAGGGAGAGAATCCAAGCAGACTCTGTGCTGATCACAGAGCCCAGTGCAGGGCTCAGTCTCACAACCCTGAGATCATTACCTGAGCCAAAACCAAGAGTTGGATGCTTAACCAACTGAGCCACACAGGCCCTGGACTGAATATTTTTAAAAATTCTATTTATTTTTTTTAAGTGCTTGTTGGTGATTATATGCCTTGTTTTGTTTTTCAAAGATATTCAGGTGGTACTAGGAATATAAACACTATTCAAATTCTACCTCAAAGAGTCAGAGTCTTCTCAATGAATTCTCTTTCTCCTTAATCTGCTCAGAGCCAGTTTCTGTTGCTTCAAACAAAAATAACTATCTAATATTCCTTCCAGTCTTACAGAGTGGGTGCTCTAGTGGGGAATATGGTAATGAAACAAATACATTAAGAGGTTATTTTAAATAGGAAGGCCATGAAGAAAAACAAAAGCAGAGTGAGCCCCGAGGTGAGGCTAACGCCCTTTGGGGAGGTAGCATCTGAACTGAAACCAAATGAGATGCACCAGAGCTGTGCTGATTGAGGGGGTGTGCATCCTAGGCCGATGATCACCGAGGCCTTACTCTGTCCGTGGGAGGAGGACGTGGTACCTGTGTGGTCAGTGAGTGAGAAGAGGGTAGAAAAAATGCAGTTGTAAAGCTTCGTGGGATCCAGATCTCATGAGACTGGAGAACTATGATAAGGCATTTGAATTTTATTCTAACATCCATGGGAAGAGATTGGAGGGGTTTGAGCAGGGAAATGACAAGATATAATGTACATTTTAGTATAGACCTTGCTGTGCAGAGACTGGGTTGTAGAGTGGTAGAAATGGGAGAGCAAGGTGGCAGTTCCCATAGTTCAGGATAGAGAGGAAGGTGGGCTGGACCAGGGTGGCCAGTGGCCAACACTGGGCAAGTAGTCAGATTCAGGACACAAGCCATAGGATAAGACTGACTGATGGATTGGATGCGGATGCTGATGGAGAGGATGAAATCGAGCATGAATCTGGGATGTTTGGCTCGAGTAACCAGATAGATGATGGTGTCCTTAAGTGAGGTGGGGGAGACTGGAGCAGAAGCAGATATGGGGGGAATCATGAGCTCTGCTTTGGAGAAGTTAGGGTTTGAGAGGCCCAATGGACATCCAAGTAGAATTGTGGAGCAGGCAGGGAGAGGTCTAGGCTGGAGATACAAGGGTGCCATCAGCGTGAAGCAGTATCTAAAGCTATGATTACCGAGTGTTGATTAACGGACATGCAGAGGGCGAGCAGAGCCATGGAGAGCACCGATGTTTACAATCATGGAAGAGAAGGAGGATCGAGAAAATGACACCAAGAAGGAGTGGTCTATGAGGTACAGGAATGCCAGGTGAATGTGGTTCCATGAACTTTAGGGGAAAGAAGTGTTTCAAGAAGGAGGATGTGGTTGGCTGTGCCAAATGCTGCTGCAAAGCTAAGCAGCAGGCAGATAAAGCAATAATTGTAGGATGTGGCCTGGGTAAAATGTCTGTGTGGGGGAGGGCATGAGGAGGGACATTTGCTCCTTGGGCAGGTGGAAATGGAGCCTGCTGCAGAAGTCTGAGACATTGCCCCGACTGCATCTTTCTACTTCCAGAGCAAGTCAGAATTTCTTCTGTTGGCGGGTAGAATTATTTCTTTCCTTCAGGCCATCTGTTGCTGTGGGTACTGCACAAAAGAGAATCTGCTTGTCATTTCCCATAAAAACGATGAGCTATGAGTGTCATTGGCATTGGTTTCTTACTAACATAATCATTACAATATAACTGTTTCTCTCTTTGGATACAGAGTCACTTCATATCTCTCCCACATGCTTCTCATCACTCCATTTTTGAGGACAGCTCCTCAAAGGTTTGGTCAACTAAATCCTTCTCTGAGGTATCATGAGACATCTTGTACAATTGTGTATTCTGACGTCTTTGGTGTCTGATACACCTGGATTTGAATCTTGGCCTCATAATCACTTGCTCGTTGTACAAATTTGGCCATTTTATGTAATCCATCTATGCCTCCATTCACTCCTCAAAATAATTAAAATACACTTTACACTTCATGCCATGGGATTGTTTCAAGGATCATATGAGACAATTGCTACAAGGCTTAGGGCCTAGCACACAGTACAACAAATGACAGTGGTTGTAACTGTAGCTACATAGCAAAGAAAATGCTTTGACTCTCCTAAAAATTCAGATGAATATGCTCTGAGATTGACAATGAGCAAAGAGTATCTAAAGGAAGAGACTTTGAGGTCTGATGGTCGTCGTTGAACTTCATCTTCCCCTTAAAGATTTTACACTAATTAGTGCAGCTCCACATCATCCCTGAGTGATGGGAGGGTCTCCATCCATTGCCAATTGTCAATATCAGAGGACCAGAACTTGATTTAATCAAGAGAGCAACTGGAGATGCAAATGGAAAAGTTAGGTTTGGCATGTTCCAAGGCTTCATTTGTTCAGCTGAAAAGGTCATTCAGTGGAATCAAATCCTAAGTATAGTCCTAGCTGTGTTCAGGAAGGAGAAATGTAATCTGATTGTTCTGTTCTCAGGCACTCATCTCATTCTGAACCACATGTGCCATGGGATTGTGGACAAAGTCAATGTCTTTGGTCTTGTTAATAGTTGCCCTTGGGCCTCCCAGAAAAACCTTGAAGGCCTGAGTTCACAACTTTGCTGGAGATTGACAGGTGGAAGAAGATGTTCAAGTGATGAACATGAAGAGAAACAAATCCCTTTAAGGTAAAAATAGACATAGCTAGTAGATCAAGTTGCAAAGGAGTAGAAGTGGAAGATTTTTTGAATTTCCGATCCTGCAGAAAATTGTCATCTAGTGTACATAACTCAAATGGAACTTAATCTGTAAGCAAATAACTGAATGATGGTCTCGAATTCTCTCGTGAAGGTAGGGTTTAGAATCTTCTGCAGTGAGTCCAAATAGGAGCATTATCACCAGTGTCCATGGCTAATATAAGGTGTCCTGGATAATTTCACTTGACTCAAATTCTCTTCTCACATCTTGACTTTGCCTCTGTGTGGGTGCATAGCTTTGCCAACACCTGTTTTACCACATTGACTGACCATGTGAGCTGAACTGAGTTAAGACTCTGGTCTACACCTGTCCATTTGCTGTAAGTGGGCCAGTCAAGGGCAGAAGCTGGTTGTTGCAAAACATCTGATTGTAACCAAAACTTCTCTTTAGTTTTATTTGGGAGCTTAATGTTAATGCCTTATTTTTCAGACTTTCATCTCTAAAATTAATACTTTTATTTATTAGACTATTCAAAGGATAAAGCACTTAAGAAAAAAAAGAAAAGCTTTTGGTTCATTGTAATCAAGGTAGCAGTGAATAATTTGCTATATATTATTATTACCACATTATTCTAGCTGGTTGTAACTTCTTCTCAAGAATGTTTCTTTGGATGAATGGAAGAATGGTATAAAAACAATTTTTTTTGCAACTTTGGAAATAAAAATGCAAGAGAAAGAAAATTTAAATTAGCTAATAACCCCATTGAAGAAAATTGGCTTATTCCGCAGGATGGATGGCATGAACCAGCTTCACCAGCAGCAAGGCATTTCACAGTGTTTCACTAATGTGGGAATCTTGAAGCATAGTGTTGACAGGTAAAGATGTTGGAAAATATAATGATTTTTAATTTTTTAAAACCATGATTTGATTTTAAAGTAACTGTTATTTAGGACCCAGAGTGTTTTAATAAATATGCAGTGTCATATTAAAAAGTCTAATTCTATTCTTTTTTTAAAAAACAAATGTGCACATAGCCTAGACACACCATCTGAGATATGATCATGCATGCTCCTCTTCTTAAACAGTTTTTTTTTTTAAAAAAGATCCAATATAGTTAAGTCCTAAAGAAAAAAAAAATTTTTTTCTGAAATGCTCCAAGAAGCAGTCATCAAAAATGAACTAGTGTAGTAGAAAAATCAAGCTGAGAAGATGGCAGCAAATGTGGAATGCCGCCATGAAGCTGGGACAATCATTTCAAGGGGAGTGGATAGAAATAATATGTTTGCAAAAAGCAGGTGCTAGTACCTTCTCATGTGAAATACATGGGACTTATGCTGTACCTTGTAGAAGATAGTCTACTTTATCATGATAATGTTCTGTTCATAGCATTGCATTAGGACATAAGAAGTCCATTTCTCTACAATGTCAAGAATCAAAGGGCACCTGGCTGGCTTAGTCAGTAGAGCATGTGACTCTTAATCTCAGGGCTATGAGTTTGAGCCCCACATGGGGCATAGAGATTACTTTTTAAAAAATTAAAAAAAAAAAAAGAATCAAGAAAAGACTATTACAAACAGAAGCAATGCATTCAATCAACCAAGAGAGAAATAGTAGAAGGGCACTTTCACTAAAACCCCCTGGTAACCCAGGAGTAGGTGGCCCCATAGAACCCCCAGGGCTCTAAGAGACTGTGGTTCCTGCATGAGAGCGATATGCACTCCTCAGGGAAGGCAGGGGCAACTTTTACTTTTAAAAATTTCAAAGCTCAGGTAGCCCAGGTGGCTCAGCAGTTTAGTGCTGCCTTCAGTCCAGGTTGTGATCCTGGAGACCCGGGATCAAGTCCCATGTTGGGCTCCCTGCATGGAGCCTGCTTCTCGCTCTGCCTGTGTCTCTGCCTCTCTCTCTCTGGTCTCTCATGAATAAATAAATAAAATCTTAAAAAAATTAAAAAAAAAAATAAAAATTTCAAAGCTCTAATATCATGATCTCTTGCTTGATGACTTTTATTTCACCCCATCCTTGCCTCATGAGGTCTACTCACCTGAGTGATTTATGTTGCTCCAGTAGTCAGGAGGAACGTAGAAGCTCCTTGACTTTAGAGTCAAGTCTGGTCTTTATTCAAGGATGGATGACTTGCTTCTCAAGGGCAGCAGCCCTCCTAGTGATGCTAATCTACCATAGGTCATTGGATAATATAGGAGCGATGGCTAGTGAGTTTCTGGAGGGAAAATGTTTCCCCATAAAAACAGTGAGCGCTTAAGCCTAAGAGAGCACTTACAGATGGACCATTGCAGCTTTTAGTAGCTCGTCTGCTTTTGGGAGTCTCATGGACAATGCTCATCCCAAAGACCCCTCTTACACTTGAGTTTTGAGGTAGATTAGCGGAGAAACAATTTCCTATCTGCGCATTTTCCTTAATAGATTCACTACAGAAGGGCAAAGGCATTTACCTTGGGCACAAACTCTTTTCCTTTCTTTTCACTTTGGGATTGCACTTGGGTGGAAACAGGGATCTTCCTAAGGACCAGGTTGCCTGAGCCCTGAATGGGAAGGATCTGCATTAACCCTGTGACTCTGGTTTCCAGTGATCCCAGGGCAGCCTCTTTAACTGGGGATGCCAACTCTGTGCTGCTGTACAGCTTCTCTGCTTGCCAGTGGTGAACAAGGCTATGTAGCTTCTCCAGGCTAAACCATCTTTCCTTCCCCACCTTTACATGTCAGAAAATGACTTGAGATTTTGAACAAAATGACTTCCAGTGTTCCTTCCAGGTCTCCAATTCTACATCTAAGCTTTTGGCTAAAATGAAAATGAATTCCATTGTTGTTTGGAGGTCATGATTATGAGTTGAAAACTAAATGCCAAGTCAAGTCTCAGCCTTCAACTGTGACACCAAACTCCCCCACATTAAGTTGTCCTCTATCCCTGACAATTTTCCTTTTAATTAAAACGCAGCCTGATAGGCATAATCTTGGGGCGCATAAAGCAGTTACGTGGTTCACTCAACCATTTGTATGCATGTGTGACCTATTTAGCTTTTAAAATCCTATTTAATGCCAAAAACTACATTAGAGAATTCAAACAAAAGCTCACAGGGAGTCCCATAATGAGACTGTTTTGATTATTCCAGTGATTAGCCCATTTCCTCTCTCTTTGGTAATTTCATTTGGAAAAGTAGTCATTTTAAGAACAAGTAGATTTTCTTTATTGCTTTTCTACTTTGCTGGGAAATTGGCAAGTGGCCAACCATCTGTGACACTGCAATTATTACTATTACTTAAAATTTATCAAACCTCTTCAGGTGCTATGGCAATCGCTCTCCTTGCCTGCCAAGACAAGGCCAAGAAAGGCACGAAGGAGACCCAACCTTGCTAAAACATGGCAGAAATGACCCTGGTAGACGCTGTTGGAGAACGCATTGGTGCAGACCTGCTGAAGGGTTCTGATCCACTGTCACGAGGCGTTGGTTCCTCTGCACCTAGGACTCTACCTCTTCCTCCCAGGTGGGGTATGCATCCATTCAGGCATGAATTTATTTGTCGCACAGCACTTCTTGAAATGTATGGAGGTGTCAGCTTTCAATGGAATTTGCTTCTGAGTAGTTCTACGGCCTGGGTTAGCCTCATGTGCTGCCTTCCAGGAGTAGGAATCCAGGAACAGCCTGGTCCCCCTGGGCAGGTGGATGGCTTCACCCTGATGCTCTACCTCAGTGACATCTAGTGGCAAGAAGACATGGCCATCCACCGCGCTGCCAGCTTCCCACTGTGAGGGATGTGCTGGTGTTATCTCTTACAGCCAGGGTGAACGCACATTCAGATCCGCCTGGGACAGACTGGGCCCATATCTATTGTCCAGGCGTCATTATTAATAGTGTCTGCTTCCACTCTTGAAAGCGTTAACAGATTGGATAATGAATTACACAGCCTACTTAATGCCTTATTGTAGTTCCCCCATCTATTAGGTGACTTAACACATCACTTTGGGGTAATGAGTTCAAGAAGATTACTCCCCATTGTGTAAAGTAATATTTATCTTTATCTATCCTGAAATTATCCTTCAAGCATTATGGGATTGTTTCCAGCTCTAACGCTAAGGCTGGGTGAACAAGCTCATTTGATAGATTTTAGTCTTACCCACACCAGGCCTTTGTCTATCCAGATGGAAGCCGCTAATTTTAGTCTATTCCCAGAAACCTGCTCTCTCTGATCATTAGTTTTCCTTGTTAATCAGGCTGCAGTCGTGTTTGGACGCGACTTGTCTGGCTGTCTGAAAAGTGACACACAATGGCTTGTCCTTTCAGGCACTGATGTAAGGCCATCTGGTAGGTGTGGGATTTCCCAGCTGTATTATAATTTTTTTGAATTAAACATTTTTGACCACATAGACAATAAAGGGCAGAGACACCGCCTAGGTGGCCCATAGTGATCCCTCTGTTTAGGCTTGCAGAAAGAAAAAAGACAGAAAAAGAAAAAAATAAAAGGAATTCAAAGAAAAAGTAAGAAAGGAAGCAAAAAAGAACAGTGTACATAATTAAGAAGCAGTGTTATAAATTCAAAGACACTATTTGCAAGGAAAAAAAAGAACTTCACTTCGTTGCCTTTTTATCCCAGGGCCAACCCGAAGGGGTAAACATTGTAAGGGTTTATAAAAATAAACTCCCCAGAAGGGTGCGTTTTAAGTGGACCAGTGATTTCTTCCTTTCCAAGAACAGGAATTTTATAGAAAAAAGTACTCTCAAGTAGTGGAAGAAAAAAGGGAACATTTTGTAATAGAAATCTTACTCTTGTATTTTCTATTTTGAGTTTAGACGTTAGATTCCATTAGAAGAAAAAAAAAGATGTACAAGTGCTTTCCCTGTGCAAGATGTTTCCCTGAAAATGGATCTGGTTTCAGATCCTGTTATTTCGACATTACAATTTGTTTTCCTATGGAACACTGAGACAATATAATAAATTACAGCTCTCCTGCTGAAGTTTACTTGTTTCTCTTTTTTCTTCATGCTAATAGTCACAAAAATCATTCAAGTGCTGCCTTATCTTACCTTTGCAAGAACTTCCAAGCGTTTGAGAAACCAAGTTTCTTCTTTTAAGAAAATTAGAATTCATTGGGGACACAGAGTAAACATGTCCTGTGCGTTTATTGCGTATCCTCTTTGGACTCCAATTATACAAAATTACTGGGCATTTGGACATAGGCTGGGGTTGAAGTTCAAAAGTACTTCATCTTCGATGAAAGAAATTCCTAAATAAACAACACACGAGAGAAATATTTATATTTTTTCAAGGAAAAAAACTTTCTTTTAAGCTGAGTCATATTTTTCAAGCAAACTATTAGTGTTCAGTACATACTGTTGTCATTATAAAGGTAGATCCTAATGGATCTCAACTTATGAATACTCTATAAAGGATCAGTGTACAGTTATTCCTAGTCTCCTAAAAATGTGTTTTCTTTTTAAAAATATTTTAAATATATAACCCAGGTACACAATCTCTGCAGCTCGTTTAATTTTTGAGGTGTGATGGTGAATGCACATGGTGAGAGCATGTGAGTTCATACACATCATCTCCAAGTCCTTAAGGGGTTGCTGGTGGCTGCAGTTAGTGGAGGAAGGACACCGATAAGGTGTTGTTGTGGGTCCAGGGCAGAAACATAGACAGTCCTGCTTAAAAAATGCTGTGTTCTGGAAGGGGGCTCATCTTTTCGGTCCGGCACTGTGTCAAGGGCAGGGGACGCGGAACTTTCTCCTTTATAAGACCTGTTTCTTGGGGAGTGGATTTCTACTGTCCTACATGTGTTTTAAACTTGGGCTTGGAGGCTGTAGACCCAGAGCCGCCTTCAGTGGTCAGTTAAAAAATTAATTTTGCAAATTACAACCCTGCTCAATTTGGCTTTTCAAAGCTTCAGCTCTGAGACCAACTGTGCCCTTCCTAATTTGGAAATATTTTCTTTCTGGTGTTTATTTTGACATGGACCCGGCTATCTACTTTGGTGGCTATTTTCGGCATCCCATGGGAGCTCCTTCCCTGGTCGCCATAGTGCAGACAAACACTCAAGAAAACCAAGAACTCCGTGCTTTCATAAAGCATTTATTTTTATTTGAAAACATTATACAGGCATTACATTGCCACAGCCAGTCCATAGGGGAGCATGCAAATATCAAAAATGGAAAGTTTGTTCGACTTATTGGTGTAAATCTTTTATTTTTTTGTTGAGGGGGGGTTCGTATTTTCCATTTGTGGTGTCTGGATTAGTGTGCTTTGTGGTGTGGCTTGACAATAGAATCCTACCCATGGGGTAAAATCTGTCCTGGTAGCTAGCTGGGGACTCCTAAGTGGTTATAACTCAAAACCAAACCCAAAACAAACAATACTACACGCCTGTCAAAAGGTTAATAGCACAAGTTAGCAATATCTAAACTAAACATCGAAAGGTTTTCGGGGGACACAGTGGTGCAAATTCTTCCATTGCTTGGTCTACCTGGTTGTGTATTACAGAGTCTGGAGCAGTGGGAAGGTGTGACCCAGGCGAGCACTGTCTTCCGCCCCCCCCCCCCCCGGGCCCCCCCTCCGGGGGGCAGGTTTTCAGGGAGGAAGTGAAAACCTGCATTTACCGCCAGTGGCCTATGGTTTGCTCAGAGGATCCAATTGTGTACAAGTTGCTGAAGTAGCGCTGGTAGGGGGTGTGGGAGGTGCAGAGGGGTGAAAGGAGGAGCTGTTGGCTGGTGTCTACTGAGGTTGTGAGATTTCCAAAACGAAAAGAGCTAGAGATAATGTTGTCGTACATCCCACTTCCCACCCCACTCCCGCAGGACCAGTGTTTTAACACAGAAGAGTCTGTTCTGTGCTATTTCCCACCCCCCACCCCCACCCTGTTCAACCTGGAACACCTGATCTCGGACAGGTCACTATGTTACCAGCCTTTCTACCTGGAGACGGATGAACACAGTGAAGTACCCCAGTGACATGAAAGTCTTGTGCACAAGGACTCTGGATGATAGAGGGTGTAGGGTGAGTTCACCTTAACATTCACACTAGGATTCCATACAATGGAGTCAATTAAAATAGCCTAGAAAATAAGCCAGATGGCTGCTCTTGGCCATCCGCTGATTGCAAACCTTTTATGAAATTAAAATTTTTTAAAAAAACATTCCCAGTCCACTGAGTTGACTTGGAATAGCTTCATCCACTTATTTCTTGTAAGACTTTACTAAGCGTCTACAAATTAGTGTCATAAAAATGAATAAAAAAAGTCTAAACATTTGGCTTTAAAATAAATACTAAGGATGCAATAAATCAAGCAAATTATGCCAACTGAAGGAATGTAAACACAAAAATAAAACCACAGTCTTTAAAGGTCTTCAGATCTGAATGGACAAAATAGTCAGAGAAAGGTATTTAATTGGTTTAAAGGTAGCAGAGAGCAGACACTGGCAGGTTGTTTTGACTTGATACAGCTTTAACATAGTTCTTGTTTTCTTTTTTTCCTCCGAAAAGAAAATACATTTCTGAGGGGGCTAAACAGTGATGACCATCAAATCTTTATATCCGAGGAGATAGTTTTTCTTCCCCCTCTCCAGGGGCAGGACCACACCCCCTGGGTAGAAGGCGGGTGGAGAGGCCATCTGGTGCTACCAGCACGCCATGCTCCATCCCCTGCCTGGGATTTAAGCCTGTGCAGGCTCTATGGGAATCCCCATGGGGCTGCAACCTGTCCTACTTCACACGGACCCCTCTGGTGTTTTGCTTTGTTTGCTTAAGATGTGTTGATCTGAACTGCCCACAGTTTCATAAGCATTTATTCTTCCTTTACAAACCCTGGACCCCATGGCGGATCTTTCTGAAAGGCATTGAAGCCAGCCAACCTTAAAGACTATTTCACATACTGACACATAGAATCTATTCCAGATTGTCGAGGTCTGTGGTGTTGCTGGTTTTTTTTTTTTTTTGTATGTGTTTGAAAAAAGTTACATTAAGAGCAACAAAATTAGACTAGTGACATATCCCTCAATGCCTTAGTAGGACCCTGCACTGTTCTCTGTGTCCCTAAGAATATGGTGTGGCTATATTCTGCTATTGAAGGGAGGCCCAATATGACCAAAATGCCAAACTTTTTCATTCATGACATCTTTATCACTACGAGGTGGTCAGATCCATCAAGCTATTGTCAGAGATTGCTCCACATCAGCACCTTGACTTTGTTGGGAGGCTACACAACCAATGATACTCCACAATAAAGGTAATTTCCATGCTGGTGTATTTTAAAAAGGGTGTCACACAATTTAAGAGGGCAGAGGGCCATGGCTTTTTCCAATGACTTGAGTAATTTCCATAGTATCACTAAAGAAATCTAGGAATTAAAGGTAAGATCAAATAAATTTTTGGAAGAGAAGATATAGGGAGGGGCAGAAAGATTTAATATATATATATATATATATATATATATATATATATATATATATACTACCCTAAACATACATGATATTTCTGGGGTTTCCTATAAGCCACAGAAAGGAAACATTCCTTATCCTGTTATTACAGGGACTTCATCAGCAGAATCACGTGGCACAACAGAAAGGCAATGGCCTGGAGTAATCAGAGATTGAAATATAAAAAGGCTCAAGTGTTTGTTTTATATCTATTCCTAGAATAGAGAATTATATGGTCAGTTGCCCCTCCCCACAAGGGTCACAGCACAAAATATTATTGAGCAGGCAATCCAACAGGTAACAGAGGAAACCATTAGCCACCAGGTCCCTAGGATAAGGAAACGTCTCAGGGGTGGAGCTCCTGTGGCGTGCAGCACTCATACAGACTGTGCAAAAAAATAAAGTATGATTCTTAAAAAGTGACTTGCCATAGAAAAGTGGGATTTGTGTTAACTACATGTGGGTCTGGCAAATAGTTCTCATCAGGAGTACAAAACAGCCTCCTGAACGTTAGTGTAATAAGAGTAACAATAATAATACAAATAATAATAACACTTGCTTTTAATTCAAAAGTCTTCACAGTAATTAATGCAGGAGGGCTGTGATCAGGATACATACTAGCTAGGCGTCTCTCTAAGTCAGGTGGCTCGGGGCCTGCGTCTCCGGTGATGGTGAGCGCATGCCCCTTACAGGCTTTCAGATTTGCTACCTTGCAGTCCACCTGTGCAAACCGCACCTAATAAATACCTTTCTCTATGTACAATACAGAGATGGAGGGCAAGCACGTGGCCACGGCGTGGACTTCAGTGGGCTGGGAGGGCCGCTCCCTAGGCCACGCGCACGTGGGGCTCCTCTTCGGTCTCCTGGCCCAGGCTGGTGTAGGTGACCGAGGGCTCCACTTGAGCCGTGGCCGGTAAGTCCACAACGGGTCCTGAAGGATTGCGGAACTGCTTGTACACACGGGGGTCCTGGGCTACGTACGTGGAGGTGGACGAGTAGAGCACCAGCCCGATGAGGATGGTGAAGAAAGACAGGAGATAAAGGCCTGAAAACTGAACAACACAACAGCGAGGTCATTGGGCAGGTCCCAGCAGGGCCACTTGGGCGTGAAGGAGGCACACAGGCACCAGAGCTGAGCATGTCCCAGAGGAGCTGGCAGCTTGACAGGTTGGCCAAGGCCCTTGATGGAGAGGGAATGTTCTCTTCCTACACTAGCTTGGTCTTATTGATTTTCCTTATCTTTTTTCTCGGCTCTGTGGTGAACCCCGAAGAACACTTAGCTAATGTCCCCAAAAGTGCCAGTCTGAGTACCTGATGTGGGAGAGCTAGTGAAGCACCAATTAAAATACGTCAAGTTAAAAGCAAAACAAAAACAACCCCCCCCTCACACACACAACAAAACCACCCCCCTCCAACATCTCTCAACAAAGAGTTGGTTGGTTGTGGCTTTGTTAAGCCCAGGAGAAACACAGATATTCCATGTAAGGTGGTAATGAAGTCATCAATACCAAACCCCTCCCCGACACAGCTGCACTGGGCACTCTTGTTGTACCTTAATCTGATTCAGACACTATTTGTCTTCCCCGTAGGAACTGACTTTTGTGGCTATCTTTGCAAGAATTGACTGTCCTTGGGCTGAAAAAAAAATAGTGTGACATCCCATCCTTGCTTCACTAAGCTGGAAACAACCAAACAAAGCTGTACAGGTAGCGTCCTGCTTCCTAAAGTAGTGGCTTGACAATTCACAAAGATTTGTGGGGGAAAAGAAAAGAAAATACTGGTTGATACAAGTGCCTGTGAATTTATGAACGGTTTTGAAAAACTACCACTTCTGGGCCTTCCTGAGTACTTACACTGGAAGTGGTTCCTTGAGTAATCACTGGGTGTGGGGAATAAGGTAACAACACAGGGGTTGCCATTTCTATTTCATTCCTTCATTCCCTCATTCAACTAAGAGTTTGTTGTACGCCCTTCCATAGCAAACATGGAACTATATACTGAGGAAAGAGAAATGAAAACATATGGTCGAGGACTTAATCATCTCAGGGGAGAGACAGAGGTCCAGGTAGACCAACTAGGATGCACTTGTGAATGCCGAATCTCATTTTAGTCAAGAGCTGTCATCCCAGCCTTCACCGCGTGCGGCATCCACGGGCAAACAGAAGACCAATTTGATAGGATTTTCCTATTTTATTTTTCATGCTCATACTCTAAAAGAACGAAAAACTGCTAGAAAGACAAGAAGAGGGTCCAGAGAGTCTATAAAGGAAGTGGCAAGGCTGTAAGAGTTCAAAGACAGCTACAGTAGAAAAGACATCCCTGAGGTGAAGAGCCCCTGCTATGGTGGTGGTTTTTTCTTTTTCTTTTTTCTTTTCCTCTCCCCTGCTACTGCTCCTCCTCACCCTCTCCCCCTTCTCCGCCTTCTTCTCCTCCTTCTCTCTCCCTCCTTCCTTCTACCTCCTCCTCCTTCTCTCTCTCTTTAGCAGCAGCAAGGTAGCTAAAACTAAAGACCATATTCCGATTTTCTTTCTAGATCATTCTTCATCTTGCCTTTCAATTCCTTTCTTCTTCATATTCAAACCATGGGATAGTCCTTCCTGAGGGGGATTTATAGATTAGACTCAGCTTATAATAGCTTCACTTAAAGAACTTGAAACAACCAATTCGGTTTTTTCCAATGAAAAGATGTGTGCTTTATTCTTTGATTCATGAATTTGTCGGTAAAATGAAATGGGAGGAAAAGACCACTCAGTACTATGGTAGGTGATCTCAGAAAACCGATTTACCCCTACACTTGCTTCCTAAAATTCTATATTTGAGAGCTGCAGTGTTTGCCTGAAACTCTGGAGGACAAGATGGGTTTGTTCCCAACATCCGATTAATTTCAAAAATTTTATTAATGACTTTCATCTTCAAACTCCTCTGACACGTCCCTAGTTTCAAGTGAAGAGCTTTGCAGGTTGCAAGGGTGAGCTGGCCTCTGCTGCAGCAGCTGGGGGCCAGGAGATTACAAATGGGGCCTCAAGGTTAGAACTGCCTTCTAACCACATGCTGGATTCAAATCCTAGCTCCCCTTACTTTCTAGCTGTCATTTTGGATAAGTATGTTGACCTCCTCAGGTCCAAGTTCCCTTATTAGTGAAGTGAGGCTAACAATTGTTACCTATGTAGGTAGCTATAGAGAGAGTGGCTATAAAGATTAAACTTGATAAAGCATGTAAAGCACTTATCCGGTGCCTACCTTGCAACAAGCATTCAATTCATGTTACCTTTGTTATCATGATTACTGTTTTGTCATTATTGTTTATACCACTATCTTATAATCAATGATCATATATGAAACACTCTTAGGTAATCATTGATTAAACTGCCTTGCTCCCTTAACTATGGGACTGTGTCTTTCTTGACCAGTGTCAAGTAGAGAGCCTGGCACATTGTCGACATCTACTAAGTGTTCTTTGTTTTTATTTTGAATGAATGGATGGATTAAATTATGGAGATGCTTCAGATTAAAGAAATAAACGTAAAAAGTCATCCTGTGCCAGCGGTGTACTTCAAATTTTTTAGCTTTAAACTTGAGGGACGCCCGGGTGGCTTAATGGTTGAGCATCTGCCTTGGGCATGATCCTGGAGTCCTGGGATCAAGTCCCACATCGGGCTCCCTGCATGGAGCCTGCTTCTCTCTCTGCCTGTGTCTCTGCCTCTCTCTCTCTCTGTGTCTCTCATGAATAAATAAATAAAATCTTAAAAAAAACCCTTGATAATCCAGTATCATTTCTCATACATCAAATGGCAAACAAAAACTCATTGAAAGGGAAGTCATAGTATTGATCCTTAATCATTAACTTTAAAAGTCATCTACAAACCTGGGGTCAGTCAAAGGAGAATGACAAGACAACAAATTGGGAGGGAGAATGCAGGAGTCTGGATAGAAGAGGGGGCTGCTGATCAGTGGATTGACACAGGACATTTCATAAACTCAGGATGGACAGGATTTGGCAATGAAGGGAGTGGGACAGAAGAGGACCTCATGTAGGGTATCCTGCAAAAAGGATTTGAATTCCTCTCGATTTCTGGTTTTGGCTCCCATAGTCTGACTTGGCGTAGATGACAAATATTTTAAAATTCATCTTTGTAAAGCTATACCTTTGTCATTGTATGGACAAAGTCTTATTTAGCACACAAACCCAAAAGGGAACAGAAAGGCATGCATTATGATTAATCTGGATAAATACTGAATATTAGAAATAATGACAGAAAGGTTTGATTTTTTTTTCTTTTTATAGATTGACCAAAAAAAAAAAAAAAAAAGAAGAAAGAAAAAAGAAAAGAAAGAGAATTGAATCAGGGTTCCTAATAGGATGATTCCCAGTTTTGGATGCTGCACTTATCCTGATAGAGCATTCTTTAAAAAACAAAAACAAAAACAAAACTCCAATCAACCAAACAAAAATTCTTTATATTCTAGGCTGCTTAACTCATTTACTGCAAAGAAATACTCATGCCTAGTTGCCTAAGCAAAGAGAACAAGGAATCCTCTAGGTACTAGAGGAAGCCTTAAAGCCATGTCTGTGACACACAAGGCAAGGTCAGGTGGAGGCCTGCTGTCCCCACTGCAGGGCACAGGCTGCTGTCTGACGTGTGCTCTGTGGTCCTCCCCAGTCAACAGCAGCCCATCAGAAGACACATCATGTTCTGTGCCGCACACACACTTTTGCCTACATTTTATCTGACCTGGAGCTTTGAGATGCTGAGGAAGGATGTGCCCGCCTTAATAACCCCGTGCTGTCCACAGTGTTTACTTTGCTGCTTTTTCCATCCTGATGGGTCTCTTTGCTAACAAGGGTCAGAAAGGACTCATGGTGTATAATGAGAATGCCTGCGTGTTGCCTAAAGCAATTTGACTGGGACACAAGCCATTGTCCAGGAGGGAGTGGCTGGGGAGACTGATGCTAAGACTGTGCAAAGTTCCTCAACCTCTAAGCTAGGGATTAAACCTAGGTCTAGCCAGCTGGCATCTCAATATGATTATTATTTAGCTAATGAGACATTTAGCACATCAGTTAAGGACAGGACAAATGTTCATTTTGGCTTTGGTATTAAACATCTAAACAGAGTTTTAATAAACTAATGACTTTAGTGAGCCTTAAGCCTATACAAGAAGAAAACCCCATGGTTTGTAAGCCATTTCAAAGTACATTTATAAGTAAACCAACTGGAATATGTGAGGAAGAGGGCAATTTTCAATGGCATCTTTCCTTTGCTAGCTTGACCAAAAAGATGGCAGGGGTGAGCAGAGAAGAATGTGGACAATCCTCAAATAGGCATAAGGTTTTGAGGATGAAGTGACTTTGGGTTAAAGCTCTGTTTTTACTGAATTTATGTCCCAACTGCTTCTATATGATGGGCCTGCTTTTACCTTCTTTCCTGGGGAGTGCACTTTTGGTGCATGCTTCTGTATAATATGGCTTTTATAAAGCTCCTGATGTTGGGCTTTGGTCATTTTTGCTCAGTGATTGCACTTGGGCCTATAAATGATCAGAGATAATTTTTATTTCATAAATAATGCTCAGTTAAAAGATTCTTTTAGCTCTTAAAGGGAGATGTATGGCAGTTCTATCTCCAGAAAAAAAAAAGTCAATGGAAAAAAGAAATTATGTCACTTGTGACATGTAGAAGAAGATCTGGGAAAGAGTAGCTGGTGAAGTTTCCTAGGAAACCAGGGTACAGGGGAATGAGGTTTGGTTAAAGCTCCTGGAGTTACTTTACAACAAAGGAGATATTAATTTAGATCCAATTGTGATCAACTTGGAGGGCCAAGGAACCTCAGAAAAAATGCATTTGGAAGGAGAGAGAAAACAAGGTCAAATTAGAAAGAAAATAGATACAGGTAAAGAAAGTTCCTCAACATCCCCGAGGAAAGGGGACTGCATAACTGGATATGCAGAAAAGGAGTAATTCTCTAAATTAATCACGTAGCATGTATTCTTTTCTCTCTCCATCTCTCATTTTTGTGTGTGTATGTGTACACAACACATACACACACACCTTTAAGTCACTATTGCTGACCTGATAAGACCTGCATTCTGAACTTGAGAGAAGCTGAGTAGGTGAGAGAACATGATTCCTGAAGCCTTCTCACATATGGCAGGTGAGCAAAGGACAACATTTTCAAACCCTCATGTGCTCCCAAGGCTATTTATAAAGTGTGGAGGAAGGACAGAGCAGTATCTCAGGTCATGCCTCATCTTGAAGGCATTATTGCTAAAATTTAAAAAAATACACTGTCTTGCTCCAGCAAAGGTGCTCTATTGGATGCAAGTCCGCTTGTTGAAAGAGGCGTTCCATTAGGAATCTTGATAATGGTAATCGTTGAAAATGGCTTCTGCATTGCATCAAGAAGCTGCTTAGAAATGAATTCAAGGACATTTCTAAGTGCTCTTACGCATGGCTTTCCAAATACACAAAGGGTAACAAAAGATACGTGGCTACAATAATGATTTCCTTTCTTGTTCTTATTCAAGTTTATTCTTTTAAACAGACACAGATGCAATTAAACCATTCCACATTTTTCACTCTTTAGCAGAAAATACCTAGGAGGATAGAGTCTGGGAATTTGCAAACTTAGCTTTGCTTCAAAGGTCACTGCAGCCATGGGTAAGTAGAACAATAAAGGGCAGTGGCTGGTCATTCCCAAGGTTAGATGGCACAGGCTGGTAAATGTGAGGTTCAAAAGCTGTCAGGAGGAATTTCCATGCAGGGAGATTGGTTCGGCAATTTCAGTAGCAAGTTATGGCTGGAGAAAATCAGACTTTTAATTAAGTTTGTGAAAACTATCCTGAGTGATCTACAATGTAACACAGTGTCCTTTCCCCTATATTTCCATACACTGTGATATAAAGTGCACATATAAAGGCAAATCAACTGACACATCTAACCATGATTTCTAGACTGAGAACAAGTAAATAAGCCAATTCTGTCCCCAACAGAAAACCAGGTGATGCAGTTTGGAGGTCCTCAGTATAATAGTTTAAAGACTCATCAGTGACTAAGTAATGCAAAATGCCAATTAAGAGTGAATCATAATTAAATATCATGCTACCATAGTGGAGTTTTTAAAGCTAAATATTATGGGTTGATAAAATTGGCTTTAATAACTAAAAAGGGAACTCAAGGTCTCTTGGGCATCCCATTTGATATGTGAATTGGAGTGGACCCTTTGGGTAACAACCAATCTGCCAAGTGTCCTGGGGTGAAAGGGAGAGGACAGTTCACCAATGACAACTCATCTCTCAGTAGCGGTGTGTGTCTCAGCAGGTTGTGGACCACACCTGGAGCTTGAGAGTGCAGTGGTAGGGAGCCCAGACAGGGGAGGCTGGTCCTTGCTAGGCAGGCTGTAAGCCATGGGCTGCTTGGGGGCCTATGAGGAAAGGCTCTCCGCTGGTCCTGATCTATCGTTGCTGGGTCTGAGCCAATTCTATTCAGGGTAGGGCCCCTAGACAGACTTGGCTCCACAGAAATGCCAACATAAACAAGTTGATGCTTGACCTCCTAATTTTGGCTCTATGCTAAACTAACAAGATCATTTTTATTATTATTAAGAGTTTTAAAAATGCAAAAGTTTGGCTCCTGAGTTTACTGAACTGGAAATAAATTGCCTGGAGAGGCCAGAGCTTTTTCAAATTCTTTAGAACTGCCTTATTGTTGTTCTGTCTCCTACTCTTGCCTCCTTGTATTTCTCCTCATTCCTTTTTTTTTTTTTTTAATTAAAATGAAAGGGCTACATCTCTCTGGCTAAATACTAAATACTAATATTTATTTCTTCTAAGTCATAAGTCATAGAATGGGAAAATACCAAAGGCAACCATGGCACAAAATCTACTCGCAAACACCAAAATCAGTCATCTTCAGAGACCCACAGTACTGACCTGAATCCCTCCCTCCCCATTCTTTCTCCAAAAGATAGAAAATAATCCCAAACTCATGCTAATCTAATCAAGACAGATAAATAAATAAATCGGTGAATGCTTCAGTCAAAATGCCAAATGGTCTCTTGATCTGTATCAGTAAACTGATGAATTACAAAAATTTAAATAGTCGGTGAACACCTTAGCCTGAACATGTTGTTAAGGAGAGAAGTGGCAAACAGGAGGGCCCTGACACTGTCACAGGGCCAGGCTGTGCCCCCCACTGAAATCCCAGTTCGGTTTATGAGGCCTTCTGTTTGATTTGCAAAACCAATTTATCTAGCAGTATAATTTGTGTAGCCAATCACATCCAAGGCCAATAAGGGCTCTTTTACGGGCAAACATCTTCCCCTGTGAGTAATTTCACACATGAGTACAGCAACGGGGAGCTAAAAATGGATTTCTGACATTATCTTTTATATGACAAACAGACATTTTCACTTGGTTTGATGAATTGATAGAACTCCTCATTCATGCAGATTTCTATTCTCTGCAGTCCAGCAAAGGAAGACCAGGACAGCCAACCAGAAGTGGAATCAAAGGGGCCTACTCTGTGGGAGTGTTTAATTATAGGCTCAGTTGCCACAAAGGCCATTAGATGGCTCATCTATGTCACCTTTCTGTGCTTCCTTCTTATCACTAATCACAAAAGGGATGACATTTGCATGTGAGGGACGCTGAGCAGTGGCCCAGCCCCGTTCAGACTCTTGCATAATCAGATGATCCATTTTCTCTCCACACAACACAGAGGTGCACACTGGGCTGTCGTGATTTTGCAGGAGACTGAATGTTATAGCCAGTGATTACAATGGAATCGAGAGGTGGAAATGGGAGTGGCACAACGTCCTCTTTCCCCAAGGGATCCACTAGTAAAATTTTTGCTTCCCATTACCACAATGCTCTGCTGGCCTTAGTTCCAAAGAGAGGAATGTTTCAGGGGCTTCTGGATGGCTCAGTTGGTTAAGCTCCTCCTGATTTCAGCTCAGGTCATGATCTCAGGGTTGTGGGATCAAGTCCTTCATGGGGCTCCTTGCTTAGGGTATAGTCTGCTTGAGATTCTCTCGTCCTCTCCCTTCTCCCACTCACCCTCACTTGTGTGCTCTCCCTCTCTCAAATAAATAAAAGTCTTTTAAAAAAAGGCTGGAATATTTCTACGAAGAGACCCAACAGTGATTCCATTGAGCTGAAAGTGAAATCTGCCATTTAGCTGCTTTTGGCTCATGCTTCTCAACTAACAAAGAAGGCAGTTCTTGTCACTGTGCTGGCTGGGTTGACTGATCTTGGTTACCAAGGGGAATTGGGCTCCTTCTTCATGATAGAGGTAAGGAATAATAGACCTGGAATACAGGAGGTCCCTAGGCATTCCTTAGTATTACCAAGCCCTGTGATTATAGTCAATGGGAAATGTCAACAACCCAATCCAGGCAGAGCTACTCATGGCTCAGATCCTTCAGGGGTGTGTGTGTGTGTGTGTGTGTGTGTGTGTGTGTGTGTCAAACTTTTGATGCAGTGCTTGGCACATAGTAAATATTCAGTAAATGTCAGCTATTGTTAGCTTTACATCACAAAGAGTAAATGCTAAAGCACGGATAGATTTGAAAACTTTCCTTAATAGTTCTTTCTGAAAAGTTCAGCACGAATCAAATTGAACTGCAAATGCATTTATAGAATTGGCAACTTAAATGAAGAGTACAACAATCAATCCATCTGGAGCGGAAGGCTTTTCGTCAATGCAAATAACAAACTCTTGGTTTATAGTTTGAACTTATTTTTATGTTGAATTTTCTTGCAATGATGCATACTTACGTAAGTCACAGGAATCCTCATAAGTCCCTATTCTGCTTTATTTTATTAATGTAGACCAACTACCCACAACCACCCTCCATCCCCCCGCTGGCAGCACAAATGATCTTTGAGAATCCACAAGTCTATTTAAGTTTAGCAACTCATTTTGCTTCCTTGGTGTCATAGGCTGAAAAGTGGCTCCCCCCCAATACATCCACATCCTAATACCTAGAACCTCTGAATATTAATTATTTCATTTGAAAAAAGGGTCTTTGCAGATATGATTAGGCTAAACATTTTGAGATGACAGATTATCCTGTGGACTGAGTTGTGTCTACCCCATGCTAAATATGTATTTTGAAGCTATGACTCCCAGTGTGTCTTATATTTATAGATGGAACCTCCATGGAAGAAATTAAGGTTAAATAAGGTCATAAAGGTGGATCAATGTCCTCCATGAGACACGAGAGAGCTCTCTCTTCCACATCTCCCACCTCCATGTACACACATGGAGAAAAGCCCAAGTGAGGACATAGTGATCATGCCAGGAAGAGAGCTTGAACCCTGCTGAACTGAACCGCTGGACTCTGATCTGGGACTTGCAGCCTCCAGATGTGAAAAAAATAAATTTCTGCTGCTTAAGCCACTTAGCTTGTGGTATTTTGTTATGGTAGCCTGACATAGGCTACATGGACCCTAAATGCAATCACAGGTATCTTATTAGAGGGAGGCAGAAGGGGATGTTAGACACACATAGAAGAAGGGTAGGTGAAGATGGAGCAGAGGGAGATTTGAAGACTGGAGTGATAAAGCCATAAACCAAGGAATGCTGGCAGCCACAGCAGCTGGAAGAGGCAAGGAGTAGATTCTCCCCTAGAGACTGTGGGTGGAGCATGGCTTTGCTGAATTCTAGCTCGGTGTACGGTACATGCTGGATAGCTCGTTGGTGCAAGCATACGCTGAATGTCCCTGTTAACCACTATCTTGAAAATGTAGAAGTTTTATGCTCCATTGGTATTCCTATCAGGCAGGATGCACAGCAGAACGTATTATTCAGTGTTCAAGGTCAGGGGCTCTGGGGTGGCCAAACTGGAGTGTCTCCTTCATAATGAAGAGTGTTCTCGTGACAGGCCTTGATTTTCTGGAAATGCTGGCCAGGCAAGGAGGGGGAGGGCTACTGAGAGCTGCTAGGTTAAATTGCTATGATACAGAAACTGGCTGCACGTAGGTCTCAGCAGCAGATGCTCCCTGTGCATAAGTAAACCTACATCTTGATCGCTGTCTCCGGGTCTTTTCTTTGGCCTCACTGAACCATCACGCACTCTAGGCATAGAGTCTGCTGGAGTGCAGTTGCATTCTCCCATGAAACAGATGTTGGACTTCTGGTCCTCTGAACTGTGAAGGAATAAATTTCTGTTGTCTTAAGCCACCAAGCTTGTGGTGATCTGTTACAGGAGCCATAGAGCTCATAGACTCCGCGATGACTTCATTCGATAACTGAGCTTAACTGTGAGCCCAGAACCTTGTTATCACCTTCCTGTCCATCAAGAAACACTGAGATTTTACTGTTTCAGGAGCTGGGGATGCAGTGATAAATAAGATGGATACAACTCTACTCTGTCTGGTGTGGGAGACAGCCTGAAAACAGCTGAAGGAATTAATCTGTAATATGACTTTGGGAAGCCCCATGAAGGAGACAAACAGGCGGCAGGGAGATGTGAGAGTCTGGTGGAAGCTACTTAGTGAGGGACGTGTTCTTTGCAGATGATGACTGAAATTGAGACTGAAGCAGCCATGAGAGGAGCTGGAAAAGAGCAGTCCAGGCAGAGAGACATGAAAAGCAAAGGTCCCAAGGAGGAAAGGGCACAGCTAGTTCTAGAACTGCAGGGGCAGCCAATGTCGCTGATGTCTAACACTTAGTAGTAATTCGTAGTTGAGTGCATGTATCCTCTGTGCCAGGCACTGTTTAATGGGATTTACACTATTCACCTTCCTGATAACCTCTGAGGAAGCTGCAATTATTTTCCCCTTTCTAAGAGAAAGACAAGGAAACAGTATGGAGGGCAAGTGTCAAGAGTGGAGGTTGGAGCCATAGAGCATAGGCACTCAGAAACAGTGTGGAGGCCAGCAGGGCACTAGAGGTCAGCAGGGCACTTGAATTTTGCTCCAAATGCAATGAGAAAGAAGGGTGTTCAGCAGAAGAGAGTGTAATCTAATTGGTCTTTTAAAAGGATCACTCAGGCTGCTCGTGGGTGATTAGTTGTAAAGAGGAATAAGGGGACACAGGCAGACCAAGAGACTATTGCAGGGGTCTGCATGGGAGGTGATGGTGGTCTGAACTAAGATGATGGCAGTAGAAACAGAAAATAATGCATTTTAGTGGAGGATCAAAAGACAGAAATTAAGACTGAATCTCAATGACTAAGTTGACTGTTCTTAGGCATGTGATTCTTTTTTTTTTTATGTGATTCTTTTCTAAGCATTTCACATGGTGCATTTATTCCCTTATTTTCACATATAAACAGAGAAGATCTACACGTAACATCATCTATGGTACTAACATAAACTGTGTGTGTTGTAGGTATAATTTTTGCCAATATTTATTCTAAAAAGTTCTCCCATTTCTCCATTGGTCTCCATTCTTTTTTTTTTCTTCCAGATTTTGTTTATTTGACCCAGAGAGAGAGAGAGCACAAGCAAGGGGAGCAGGTGAGGGAGAAGCAGGCTCCCCATCAAGCAGGGAGCCCATAGTGGGACTTGATCCTAGGACCCTGAGATCATGACCTGAGCTGAAGGTAGTTGCTTAACTGACTGAGCCATCCAGGTGCCCCGTTGGTCTCCATTCTTGCAACCTGAGAAGTATTCTAAGAAAGGAACCATATTTAGGAAAGCAATTAATAACAATACTAATTAAGTATGATATTCTTAGCAAAGAGAGCTACTGTCAACTTCCTCCAAAGTATTTTCATTTCTTATCATTTTTTTAAAAAAACCAACCCTTCACAGAAGTACAAAGCACTATGATGAACATCTTGAAGTTGAGGAAGCGGGAGGCAAGGCAGGTGCAGTAAAGTGCTTAGGGCATGGTCTTATAGTGACAGCTGACATAGTACCCAAAGCCTTGACCCTCTACCCAATTCTCTTCTCATCTCCCAATTGCTTCATTAATTGAATTGCAATTAATAGTAATTCTTGTTCTTTCATTCCTTATTTTCCAGCTTCTAAGAGCAATCCATGTCTCTATTGCATTGCACAAGAACTCAACGTTAATTCAACAGATCTTGGAACAACCTTAATGGATTATTGATAAAGCTGGATGCTGTTCTTTCTCAATTCATAGAAATGAACAATCAACAAGAAATATTATCATGCCTATGGGAGGGGAAACCTTTGACAGAAAGAAAAATGAGCTCTCCTACAATCATATTGGAATTCTTTTTTTCCTTCTCTCACATGTACCTGGTAATGGCAGAAGAAATTAAGAGAAAAATGAAATAAACGGATGACTAATTGATGTGTATCACGAGTATCCCCATCTGTCACATGGGAAGTCATATAACGGTTTTAATAATTAATCAATTCTTTTTCTAAATAAAAAATTAGTATCTGATGAATAGCTGCCACTCTCTCCTAAATAACCCTCAACACTTCCTAATTCCAGAATATCACTAAGAAATACTGGCATTGTGCCCAGAATATTTGGTTATTCTGTAATAAAATCTTACAACATCATTATCACTACATTTCTACAGTATTCTATAGTCCTCAAAATTCATGAAGTGCTATTAGAAATGTGACAGACATTCAACGACATTGTTAGTTTCTTATTTCCTCTTTTTTTAAAGATTTTATTTATTTATATTAGAGAGAGAGTGTGCGTGCACAGCATGAATGGGTAGGGGGACAGGGGCAGAAGCAGACTCCTCACTCAGCAGGGAGCCCAATGTGGGGGCTTGATCCCAGGACCCGGGGATCATGACCTGTGCTGAAGGCAGATGACTGAGCCACCCAGATGCCCCTCTTATTCCCTCTTTAAATTAAAATTTATACTTGTTATAAAAATAAAATTGCATTAGGAGTTAAGAACATTTTGAACTTTGGGTTTATTACTATTATAGGAACATGTTTTAAGAAGTCAGAATCTAGAGGTGTCCCCTAAACTTGGTGTTCCTCAACTGACAGAACCACAACTATCCATGATGTCTCTCTCTCTGTAACTTTGAGGGAGATGGGAATGGTAGGCACCCCCAAACTGTAAGAGAGATCTGTCACTTGAAATGTTCTTCTTTACTGTCAGATTAACTTGTGCATATAAGGGCCTCTTTTCTCTAGACACATGAATCTGGGAAAGTTAATTTGATGATATTATTGTCATTATCTGATATTGCTGGTTCTTCTGAGGCACACTATATGCATATAACATTTGGAAGGCACTCCATGTCTACAGATACCTTTGCTCCACCCTGCTCTGTAAGAGATGGCTTTAATATCCCTTCCTTTTCACATCCTCCCTCAGGGCTACTGTCTTGCATTGGGACCCCACTCATTCCTCTCTGTAAAATGAAAACAATAAACCAATAAGCTGAAGACTGCATGCATACCATGGATAGCCTTATAACAAAACTAACAGATACAGCCTTCGATGCCACCAAGAAGGCACATACACCACTTATTCTATAATAATGAGATAGAAATGACTACAATTAGCCATAAAGGCAAGTCTGTCCAATTGAAGGGCAAAGAGTTTCATAACATTTGGTTTACAGCTTTATTAATGACACACTTTGCAGAGGAAATGGTTGTTTCCGGGTGCTGAAGATTAGTGAAAAGTTTGCAAGGACAGGCATAGTTTACCTTGGGAGTTAGTAAACCAACAAATGTGGCAGCTGCTTGGTTTTGTAAAGTTTTATTGGAAGATAGCCATGTCCATGGAAGCACTGAATGGCTGTGACAGAGACTGCTTGGTTTGTAAGGCCTGAAATACGTATAATCTGATCCCTTACAGACCAGTTTGCTGAGCTCTGTGCATGTAGACACATCAACAATACAAATATAGACATGGAAATATAGTATGTGATGATGACTCAATTCACAATTTTACTGTGGAATGGCTTATGAATAATAAAGCCGAATGTTAGATATGATTTTTCCTATGAATAGAATAAGTTTCTCAGCAAGTGTTCAACCCCTGATGTGAGCTCCACTCTTACACTCCCCCACTCCCCCATGATACTGTAATAGCTACTATGACATTGAACTGGTTTTTCTATCTCCATGTCCCCTTAAGATGTTCTCTAAGCAATCCATCAATTCAACGAAAGGATGAATCAAAATAGTGGCCTGCTAGTGTGGAATCTATTTTTATTTTTAGTTTTTGTAAAAAGTTTTTCAGCTGGTTGCATCAACTTGAGAGGTAAAGCATCCATATCAATCAACAGGTTTTTGCTTCTTATGTGAAAATTCCTAATGTTCAGTCTTGAAAAGTGAAGTCTAACCTTTAATGTTTCTTGTAGAAATAAGCCTTTCATTGAATAAATCGTTGCTGAACACTTACTGTGTCAGGCATTGTACTAGATCCCAAGGATCCAGCAGGGAAGGAGACATGCCCTGCCCTCTGTCATCCAGAGCTTACTACTTACTTCTTACATAAGGTCAGTCCTATTATCTAAAGGCAGAACTGGTTAGTACACAAAGGAAATACAGTACAATCAATTACTGCTGAGACAGATCCCCACAATGCAGTGGGAAGCAGCTACGCTCCTGCACATTAATGCCTGGTTCCATGCAGCATCAAGAAGGCCCTGGATGTGAAACCGCTAACCAAATTTACATTCAAGTTCAACTGAGTTACCTTGCTAAATTTGAGACTCCACAGAATGGTTTACAATGCATTTATTTTTAAAATAAAACCACATCCCCAAATAGATTTAAACGGGAAAGAGACTAGACATATGACTAAGTTAGGGCTTAGTGATAGAATGAGTAAAGAGTTGTAGTTATGTGAAAATAATGAGGAAAACAGACCCAAAGAAGTGCTATCCCTTTGTGCTCCTGTATGTCCATTAAAACTAATAATAAACCACTTAGAACCTTTGAAACGTCTCTGGTTGCAATTTGGGCCCATTTTTGAATGGCAGAGATTTATATTTAGATCCCTTTTTATTAGAAGGGTATTGCTAGCTTTATACAGTTTCAAAGTAAAAATAACTTCATTGTTTTATGGTTGTAAGACTACTGTATGCATATTATTTCACCAATATGTAATGTATGCAATACCTAAAAATATGCAGAACATAAAATATAAGCACTCAAAATTCTACCATCCTTAATAATGGCATTATTTATTGAGTGTTCACTGTGCCAGATACAGCAGTAAGTGATTTACTTTTCTATACAGGGAGCCCTGAGGCCACCAGTTACACAGTATCTACTCTTGCAATCCCCATTTGCTGATGGTGAAATTATAGAAGAGAGAAGTTAAGTAACTTTTGCACAAGGCTGTATAACTGGTAGCATCAGGGGTTCCTGCATAGAATTCAGGGGTGCTATAAACCCTGGATTTTTATTTTCACTGATCTCTAACGGACAGCATTTCTTTGTTATAAATGTAAGCAATGAGCTACATTAGTATTAGCAGCACTTTAGACTTTGAGCCAACGTAAATCACATATATTTTCATATCACATATCACATTACAACTGCTGCAGATCTTTCCAGATCTGTACTCATCACTGCTTTGAAATGACAGTAGTTATTAGGTGTGCTTCGGGATCCTGTGATTTGTATATCACTATATCATCACATTTAATAATATTTTGATAACTCTATTTTAATATGACCAGCTTGCTTTGTAATGCTACGTATTTTATTTTAGACATTTAAAAACATTGTGAAAGGGATCTCTAGGCTTTACCAGACCAATAAAGGGGCCCATAGCACAGAAAAGTTAGGGACCCACTGGTGGAGAGGGAATTGAAATTAGCACCTGGGTGGTCTGACCCTGGAGCTTGGGCTCAGGCACGCAACCACTCTGCCATTCTGTCTGCCCTTGGACTCATGTTCACATTTTGGTGAATATACTTTCAGATCTCTCTCGAATTTGGAGAGAACAGGCTAAGTGGTGATTAGGCAAACTTAGGAAAAAGCCAAGGAAACATTCTCAGGAACAAAAACCCTTTCCCACTACCTCATATTCTCAAGGAGGCAAGAGTGGGAGAGGATTGGAATCTACTGTTATCTGGGGCTCTCTGGAGAACTGCAGTGTGGGGGCGTATTTCAAGGCGACCAAGGAATTGCACCCCTGGGAGTGCAATAGGTCACAGGCCAACCTGACCTACAAGTGTAAAGACATGAGAGATATTCTCAAACAAAAAGAGCCCCTTGTAGGCTCTTTCTGGGGAAACTCTCAAACAACTGAATGACAAAATCCAGTAACTCAAAAGACTGAAAAGGACTTGGGGGCAGTGCTCAGGTTTTCAAAAAACAAAACAAAACAAATCCCAATAACTATAAAGTTCCAAGAAAAACAAAATGCAACCGAGGAAAATTATCTTTTGAATATGAATAAGTACATGTTTTCAAGGAAGCAAAGACTTGGGAGATACTGGCCCTATAAACAGTTCTTAACAGACCCACCACCAGCCCGATGGCATTTTTCGAGTGACTATGAAGTCTCCCTTTCTTCGAGGCACTTGATTACCATCTGTGGGAAAATATTCCCTAGAGATGAACAAATTGCACTGTGGACAGCCTGTGCAACCATACATTGCTTTCTGACACTACCAGTAGTGAAATCCAGCCAACTAAGAGATAAAGTAAAATAAAGAATTCAGAAAAGAAGAGCCTGCATTTCAGGGGAATGGGATTAAAATCCCTAGGGCTTATACTGATAAAAATTAACTCTAAAATCATTGCTAATATAAAAACAGTATAAAGAAGTCAGGAAATGAGGGAGGGACAGTATTACCTTTCATAGAAGGCAGTACATAAAAACTCTCAGCACTTTTAAATATAGAGTTGAAAACAAGTCTATCCGCAGTAGCCCCTGAAGATGTGAAGGGTGGTGGCTCTGCTTCAGCCTTTATGTTTGAGCCAACCTTTGTTCTTCATCTCAGCAAGCTGATGCTCTGATTTCTGAGAGCTTGTGTCATTAATATTCTAGTCCACAGGAGATGGACACACATGGGTCTGGTGACAAAATTAGGTGTCTGAGTATGTAAGAGGAGGCTGGACTCTGCATCTGATGACAAACACATCCCATGCATTCTCTTGGGAGACAATAGCTGGTTTTTCCTGGCTCCACTCCAGTGCAACCACAAACCTTTCCACTTGAGGCTTCTGCAACTCCTCTAGCTCATTCCATTTTTCCCTACAGCTAGCTTGTCCTCATGACGTGAGTTCACAGTATTTGTTTGTGATGTGGAGTTTATGAATAGATTTACGTAAAAGAAGTTTTGACTTCTGCCCATAATTCTGGACTTGCCTCACAATGTATCTCCAATTTCTTTAATCCTTCCAATATTCCTAGTAAATGGAAATTGCTGATGTAGCAGAGATTGGCTCTGTGTCCACTAAACCTATTTTTTTTTCTTCCTGGACAAATAACTTAACTACATTTCCCAGATTCCCTTGCAATTAGGTGGGGCCAATAGACTGAGTTCTGGCTAAAACAATGATGAGGAAGTTATGTATACTACTCTAGACACAGCCATAAAGGCCTCCAGGCTGTCTAAACAGACAGCTCTGCAAAGGACTTCGAAAACCTAGCCTAGGGGCTGGCAAAATTTTTCTTACAGGGCCAGAGAGTAAATGCTTTGTGCATTGTGGCTTGTGCATCACATGGCCTCTGTCATGACTATTCAGTGCTGTTGTTGTAGAGCAAAAGCAGCCACGGTTAACATAAAAGAAATGGGCATGGGTGTACACCAATAAAACTATATTCACAAAAACAAGGGGCTAGGTCACAGATGACAGTTTGTTAATCCATAGAGGATGGCAGAGCCACAAGATGGAAGGAGTCCGGGTTTCTGAATGGTTGCACGGGAAGCACTTTCTTCCACCCACAGAAGGTAGCAACACTTACCCTTACTAATTTAGCAAGATGGAGACCTTAAAAGGCACTGTACTGAGTTTCCAGGCTGGGGGAAACCGGGTTCAAATGTTCATTGCTCTATTACCTCGATATTTCATGTGAAATGCTTTGGGAGCCTCAATGATGCCAATTTCCCCAATTCTCTACTCACCAGAGACAGTTCAAAAAATATGAAAAGAGTCATAAAGGCTAAGTGTTAATTTTAAAGTCTCCCATTTATAATTACATTTTAATACTATCAACTTAAAAATCATAGCCTTTGAAGATGCCGTTCTCACAAAAAAGAAATATAAGAAGCTGCTCATGAGGGTACTTTTCTAAGTAAGATGTGTACTACCGCTTTTATGCTCATCGGCTGCCACAGGCTGAGGCTGCCTGGCCTCGCTTTTCAAGTGAAGTTCCATTACTCAAATTGCTCAGCACTGCAGAGGATCAACACGGTTGCTTGGCTCCAGATTCTGATCCGTAGCTAATGAAAGATCCCACTGTTAACGCAATCTCTGCAAACTCTCTGGCATTGGTGCTCAGATGTTAAGGATGCTTGAGATTGCTGGGCTATTCAAGTTTCAGTAGTTTGGACTCTGAGCCTTTGCATTAATCCACTTGGTGATTTTTGGTGTTCCTGTCATCTTTATTTATAAATGAAAAGTTAAGCACCAAAACGGTACCTGGCACAGAGCCGGCATAGAATAAATAAATATTTGCTGAATGAAGTCCTTTTAAATTTCGTGTGTAATCCTATATTATTAAATTATCCCCACATCCTGGGTGATTAAACTTTTCTTGCCAAATCTCTTATAACAACAACAACAACGAGAACAACAAAACCAGTAAGACCAACTGGCACGCGTGGGATCAAATTTTTAGTGGCTGACTGAAGGGGTCAGGGAGGATCATGGGACTCTACACCTGTCCTCATAGGGTGTAATCTGGATTGCTGCAATAGGTAGTTGACAATGCAAGAAAAGTTTATGATTATTTGTCAAAAGCAACTCACAGTAATTACAAAAAAAAATGTATGGGGTACAAAGATGAGGCAACACCATGCAGCACGCTTTCTAATGAACACATGCAGATGAAATTCCAAAATATTCACCTTGAATCACAGTACCCGGAGTAGCTGAAGTGGCCTAGTTGGATGCATGATTTTGACATTTCTCTCCCCCCCTTTTTTAGTAGTGAATATTTGGATGACAAAAAAATTTTCCCGATGGAAGACTGTAAGTTGTGGGAGGCCTTCCTTTCCTAAAATGTTACTTTTCCAACAGGATCAGCTGCAGTTTCAGGCTGTCAGTGTGGGGAACCATATAAGCCAGTGGTGTAGGGGGAGCATTTAAAGGGAACTTGGAGAGAATTTATAATGTTCATGTCTTCTCTATCAATTTCATGTTTGTTTTGATATAGCTACAAACATAATTGCTTCTTATGAAACTACTCCCAACTTTATTGTAGCTATTCTGTGGCATATTAAGGCTCGAAAAAGTAATAGCAAAATGTGCAGAGTAAGCCATTTTCTGTTTTAAATGTCAAGCAAAAGGGAATATTCTGCATACTCAACATCGGCTGCTATTTTCCTGAAGAATGTTCAGCATAGGATGGCATACTGTAAAAGAATTTATTGGTATTTTATCTTAACAGCCCCCAAATGTTTGGTATTTATGGCTACCACGTAAAAAGTCTATTGTAAGCAATGAGAGAATCAAGGAACTCAGCTGACAATGACTGGTACATTTGTATGCATGAGATCCAGTTTTGCCTTTTCAAACAAGGAGTAAGAGTAAAACTCAACGAAAAAATTGTTAAAAGGTACACCTCGTTACAAAGTCTTGAAAAAAAATGGAATGAGTTAGGGATGACCAATCCGGAGGCTTGCATTTAATCAGAGAAATGCATCACTACCGGTCACTATTTATAAATTATCTACTCCCTCCAAACACTCCATAAGCCACGTCTCATCGCCTTGAAACTGGAAAAGAATAAATAACTGGTCCAAAGTACTTAAAGAGTAAAAAGAAGGCGCACTTTAAATCTCCCTTGACTTGGCAGGCCGTGCTCTGCTTCCCACACCAGGAGGCTGAGTTCATACTTCACCCAGGAGGCATCCAGTAGCCCTCCTGCCCCAAACCTTTTTCTCCACGCATGACTGAGTGTTGTTCTCTTTGTTAAAGTCACATACGAGCAGGTAACCACAACGACTTTAAAAATCAGTTGGGAAATTCAATAGAGCACAGTGCCTGTCTAGGTGGAGAATGTGTCTTTATTGGCCAGTTGCAGCTTCTAGAGAGCTCAGCCTCATGTCTTAGCTGGCCAGGCTTGGAGCCAATGTACCCTCACTTATCTTGGTGTAATTATGAACACTCCTCTTGTGGTAGGTGGAATAATGGCCCTCAAAGGTGTTTGCATCCTAATCCCCGGCACCTGTGAATATGTTACTTTCTGTGGTAAAAGGGACTCTGCAGATGCGATTAAATCAGGGGAGATTATCCTGGATTATCTGGGTGTGCCCAATATGATCACACAGGGTCAGATTTGAAGATGCGATACCACTGGCTTTCCAGATAGAGGAAGGGGCCACAAGCCAGGGACTGTAGACAGCTTCTAGAATCTAGAAGGGGTGAGGAAACAGATTCTTTCCCTAAAGCCTCCAGAAGCCACATAGCTCTGTTAGCAGTTTTAGCCCAGTGAGACTTCTGACTTCCAATGCTGCAAGATAATAAATCTGTGGTGGTGTAAGTCACTAGGTGGTAATTTGTGAGAGTAGCCATAGGAATCTAATCCTTTCTGTTTCGAAAGTGTCCTGTTTGTGCGTTAAAATAAGGGGATAGAGTTTATAACTGATTGAGCTCTAACCTTGAAAAGCCAACACATCATCAAATTGTAAAGCTCTCATGTAAATCCCTTCCTGAGTTTCAGGCTTTGGGGGATCTCTGAGGCCCAATAAAACTCACTTCCTATACTTTCCATGGATTGCTATAGATTTAGTGTTCTGGATTTAGTACTATCATCAGGTTATAAGAACAGAAATATGTAACCATCTCTCAAAAGGCTTGTAAAATAGAGTTTGTAAGAGCGCTATCCCATGCAGGCCGACTAATGCAGAATCTAGTCATTTGCCTCCCTGGGACACGGGGCTTTATTGTCCAGTCAACACAATGCATCTTTTGCAGAGAAGGTGCAGACAGTGGACTGATGGGTGGGAAGGGAATGGATTTTTTTCCAAGGGTGGAAAGCGAGAAAAAGCAAATAATCAATGTTGGGCAGGAGAGGTTCATTTAATCATTTAGTTCTGCCTGGGTAAGCAACATCTGTGAGCAAATAGCCCTCCCCTTTCAACTTGCAGATATTTATAACTGGACCAGAAGATTATTTAGAGTAAAGACATCATGATTAAGTGAAGGAATAAACTATAAGTGCAGACTGTAGAAAAACTCAATGAGAACTCAGGGGTGATTGGTCAATCCTCTGTACTAAAGTGTGAGGCCCCTTTACATTGTCCCTCTCTTATTCTTGTCCAGCTTCCTCCAGGGAAAAGAGCTCCCAAGACAGTCTATTCCACATTGGATGACTAATTGCTAACAATATTTCTCTATATTTAGCTATAATCTTATAATCTTCGCCCTTTGGTCCTAGTTCCACGTGCCTACAAGCCACATAGAGTCAGTATGAAGCAGTGGCTCTCGATGCTGGCTGCATAATAGGATCATCTAGGGAGACTTAAAAAATCTAAAGCCCAGGCCATACTGCAGACTGCATAAATCAGAATCAGTGGGAGTGGTACCCAACCATCAGTATTTTTAAAACTCTTCAGGTGATTCCAATGTGCAGCCAAGGTTGAGGGTACTGGCTTAAACTCTCTTCCCCACTACACTCTCTATATATAGTTAAAGTCACCCTATTTTCTCCTCCTTAGGCTGTGACTTTCATCCATCCCCTCAGAGTAGGCAATTTGAGGCAACTGGCAATCATGACTAAGCAGCCCTGGAGAGGAGCACTGCTGGCGACCACCAGGGAAGACCTGGTAGCCCGGAATCCATGGTGGAATTGACTTGGTTCCTTTCATGTTTTTAAAAGTATAACCAAATTGATTAATTGGGACTTCATCAAAATTAAAAACTACAGAGTGGAAGAAAATATTTACAAATCATGTATCTGAGAGGTGTACACTACCCCGCATATATAAATAAATATTACAATCATTGATTAAAAAAATCCCAAATAACCAGTTAAAATGGGCAAGACAATTAAATAGACATTTCTTCAAAGTATAAGATACATGAAAATATAACCACCTTTTCCTTATCCCTAAACACACACACACACCCATCCTGTGACATCATCATTTTTGAACTTTGCAAAATTTGTCAAGATTTTTCCATTGACCATAAATTACTCATTATGATAAAAGTACCTCCAATAAGCATTATTTAAAAATCAATTTTCTGATATGGCCCATCTGGCTGTCGTGGGAAATCTACGAGCCACTCAGACCCACCCTTCTCTCTAGCTCTAGAGAGCTTCACATCTGGGAAGCCCAAGGCCAATTTCAGAGGCAGGTAAGCTGGGCCCAGTGGGAGAAAATATTCTGGATTTTCCAGCAATGAATATTTGACTGCAAATTCAATCACTGCTTGGAAGATTCTTTTAGAAAATAGGCAAAGGAAGGTTTTTTTTTTTTTTAAGTTTTAGATTTAAGCTGAGTATTTAACTTATTTCTTTGCAGATAATAAGTAACAATAGCCAGAGCTGAGAACCACTCATTCAGACTCACATATATATTATATATAGATAGTTTACATAGAGCATATAACAAAGCAGTTTTTATTAAAATTTTATTACATTTTTATTAAATTCGTGTTAAAATGTAAATGAACTCTAAAATATATATATACTATAAGAACATCTCTATATACATATTACGTAAATATATATACACACTATAATATTGTACCAATGTGTAATAGTATTTTCTGTATTTTCTGACTTTCTCACAATGAATATGTATTTGTAATAAAAGACAACAGACCACTCTGAAACAGTCTGGCAGTTTCTTATAAAACTAAACATGTTACAACTGTATGCCTGGCCATTGGACTCTTGGGTGTTTATTTCAGGGCAATGACAACTGTTCATACACGAACCTGTACATGGATGTTCAGAGCAGCTTTATTTATAATAGTCCCAAATAGAGAAAATCCGGATGTCCTTCATGGAAGGAATGGTTAAATAAATCGTGGGACATCCATATCATGGACTAGTGCTCAGCAATGAAAAGGAATGGGCTAACGACATATGAAACAATCTAGATGAATCTCTAGAGAATTATGCTGAGTGAAAAAAAGTCCAACCCAAAAGGTTACACACTATATAGTTCCATTTATATACCATTCTTGAAGTGACAAATTTAGAAAAATGCGGAATAGAAGCAAGGTTTGGCAGCATTATGGAGGTGGGTGAGCGTAGGTAGGCATGGCTGTGAAAGACAACAGGAGCCTCCCTGGTGGGGGTGAAATTGCTTCGAATACCGTTGGCCTCAGTGTTGATATCCTGACTATGCTATAGTTTCGCAAGATGTTACCAATGGGGGAAACTAAGTAGAGGGTAAATGGGATCTCTCTGTATTATTTCTTAAAACTACATATGAATCTATTCTTACCTTGGAAATTTAATTAAAAAAATTAAGCAATCAATTTTAACTAGAGAAAATACTTATTGTGTTGAATCAATTGTTGCATTAAAGAAATTTACCTGTTAGATAGTAACAAAATATGTGTATATAGGGAAACATTGCTTTAAGAAGTAAAAACATCCATTACACCTCCAAACTGATGAATGCAAGAATTCAATTTTCAGATACGATAGCCTGTCGTCTGATGGCTTGATGAAGGGTTACTACATGGTTTCCTCTTCTGCAAACTTCCTTATCCTAACACACAGATGCTGGGGGGTTAGTACCCTCTGACCTGAGGCATCAGCTTCTTAATTTCTGATGCTCGGTCACGAGGAGAGCCCCAGAGTCTAGCCAAAAGTCAGTGCAGGCGGAAGGAGTGACATTCATACAGGGATGGGCGCCCTTCAGGTAGCCCTCTCAGCTGTTTGTTCTCAAAGTCAGAGAACATGGGCTTCACCAGGGAGCCTATCAAGTGTGTAGACTCCCCCAGACACATCCCCCCATACTGGTTCTGTGGCTCTGAGGTGACCCATGGATCTGCACTGTTTGCAAATCCCCCAGTGAAGGTAGACTTGCAGGGATACTGCGGTGGGGACACGGAGGGCCAGACTGGATCTGGGCTGCCCGGAAAACTTGCTCCAGTCCTGAGTCAGAGCAAGAGGTTCTAGGGGTCTTTCCTGAAGGAGGATTAAAATGATCTGTTTAGTTCAGGAGCTTATAAAAACCACCACAGGAATAACTGCTGGGAATCCAAGTCCCACTTGGGAAGGCGCTAGATGCGGATGCCTAGCTGTAGAGTTGAGAAGAAAAATGACAGCCACTGGCTCCCACCCAAGACCAGGGCCAGGTGGTCCCCAGAGCTCTGGAAAAGAACTGGGTGTGTTGCAGGGGGCTTCTCAGGGGAGCCAGTCTTCCCAACCATGCAATGGGGGACAGGAGGGACCAGGCCGTGACTTTACTTTTTGCCTTAGTGAGGGCCAGGGTGTGCTCAGGACACCGAGATTGTACCATCTAGACAAAACAAATTACAGACAATGTAGAAAGGCTGTCCAGTCCTTTCAGCTGTCATTTTGGCCACCGCACTGGGCACAGGGCTTCTCGTAAAACAGGGACTCAGCACTTTATCTCTGTCATTGCCACAGCCAGTCTCTCCACCTCTCCTTTTCCAGGTGCGCTTCTGGGCCTCTGTGCTAACCTTGTTTGTGACCTCTGTTCCACCTCGTCTGCCCTACTCAGTGTTTCTTGGCTATGACTTTGGCTTATCCAGTTATATTTCTTTTTTTCTTTTTAAGATTTTTAAATTTATTCATTCACGAGACACACACACAGAGAGGCAGAGACACAGGCAGAGGGAGAAGCAGGCTCCTTGCAGGGAGCCCAATGTGGGACTCAATCCCTGGACCCTGGGATCATGCCCTGAGCCAAAGGCAGACCCTCATCCACTGAGCCACCCAGGCGCCCCTCCAGTAGTATTTCTGATTATTCACTTCAGCTGCTTTGTCTCTGGTCCTCTCAAGCACATACTCTTTCTAGCTCAGCATTTCTCAGGGAATTTCCAAAATCAGTTTGACCTGGTTGAAGCCTGCCCACCAAGAGGCCCCATCAGTGGGCCCCACCCATGGGCCAGTGGTGTTACCTGTAATATCACCGGTGAAGCCCTTGGCTAAAAATGGTCAGAGTAATATCGCTTCCTTCTGTCTCTTCTTTTCCTGCTCCTATTTTGGTCTTTTCTGGTTTGGATACTTCATACTCATCCTTTCTCACCCTGCTCATAGTCTCCATTGACCCTTATCTTGTAGGACTAGTGAAGGGATGGGAAATGGGTCTCTTCTCCTATCCCAATCCTCACGGATTGTTCAATGTTGGAGGTGAGTACATTGTTTACAGGATAGCATCTGACTTTAGGTTGCCATAACCGATGAGTCCTGTGTGCCGTGGGTGGGCATACTTCCTTCTTTTCTTGGGGCTGATAGCTGAACTGCAAATGTTTCACAAGATCTCTGCATTCATTTACTCCAAGCCCTAAACTTTCAGTAAAGAAACATTATTCTGAGTCTATTAGCATTTTCCATTCCTGCTTGCTATGAAAATGTCTGCAAAACAGAAATTGCAGGAACTGGATCTTTTCTCTTTGGTAGAATCCATTTTGTGGTGAGAATTTGGGAACTGTGCAAATCTTAGCTTTAAGCTGGAAAAAAGAGTAGCTTCTGGGGTGCACAGTATCAGAAAAAGTGCCTCCTACTATCCTAAAGCCCTTCTCTCCATGGTAGTTTATCTTTCACTATCAAGTGCCTGTAGTCATTAGTCTCTTGTGACAAAATGTTGCCTCTGTCCTAGCAGAGGTGTGAATACCCAGATCCCCGGGGTGGGCACACCGAGTTGTGCTCCGTAGCAGGGCATTCCCACCTCTATGTGTTATTTCCCACCAGGTGTCATCTTCACAAAGGAGCACTGACTCCACTTACCTTATAGTGGAAGAGAAACAATCCGCAGAACAGGCTGTACAAATCTGCTGTGAGCAAGGAGAGGTTGACCGAAGTGGCGCTGGTTTTCTTTATGACGACTGGCATGAAGCTGTAGAGACCGAACATGCAGGCACTAAAGCCAACGTAGAGCAGTCCTGGGGGGACAGGAAAGAGAGGTGACATGACGGCCTCGCCCGGGGCTCTGCGTACCCACAGTGTGTGGAAGAAGGGGGCCACTGCACAGCGTTTACCACTCGCACAGGGAGTTTTTCCTCGTTTTGCTAACTGATTTCATTACTGGGTCATATACAGTTAAGCCATAAAATAAAAAGTAAAAATCTTCATGTGGAAAAGGAACTTTCTGCTTCACACCACAGAGCTGATACTTTGCTTCTTCTGGGAAGGAGTGCCTCTTAGTGGCTAGAGTCAGAATATGGGGTCAAGGCTTCTTAATTCTATTCCAAAGGAATATTTTTACTATCTAGGTCTTTCCTTTTTTTTCCCCCTATGTCTTTAAAAGATTTTTTTCTTGAATCTTTTTTTTGTTTGCAAAGCAGGAACAAAATGCTTGGTTCCATGTACTGCTCACAGTGACGAATAACGATGTAGTCCTCAAAATGGAAGCGCTTACACAGCACAGAGATGTGGGTGGACTCAGTCAGAATTGGAATCCTAGCTGTGTGACCTTGGGCGGACCACTTCATTTTCTGAGTGCAAGATGACCTGTGAGTTTTTTCCAGATTTGTGCATCCTGTTTAGTCTTATACCCCAGCAAACAGAGTCCTACGTCCCCATCGCCTTCCCTAGCATACTGCGGGTTCTCACATGTAGGCTCTGTTCTCTTAGAAGTTGTTAGGTAATTGCTTCAAAGACCATCAGAGAACTAAGTTTTGTAAAACAGAAGATTTTTAACAAGTCCTTCAAATGTTATATGGTCAGCCTCCCATCCTCTAAAATTCTCTCTCATTATAGCTAGATTTATGATTGCTAATACTAATTCCATAAATACACAATTTTGCTGGGTTCCAGCAGGAGTTTATGGCTAAATGTAGAACTTGGTTCACCTTTTTACTAGGTGGTGATACACTACAAATGTACAAAAATAATGTTCATTCTCTACCTTGACACAATAAAGCATAGAGCAAACATAAGTAATGTAATTCAGTGGATCTTTGGGTGTTTTAATATAATAAAAGTATCCAACTTTTCCAAAGGAATCCTTGATTAAAAGTGTCCAGTGTAGGCTGTGGGATGATTGCTTTGTCTGACTCTTGCGAATTTGGGAGGATTTGGTAGGTACTGGACACCTAGTCCCTTTGACTATGAAGACTAGTGACCCTCTGAAGGGAAATTTGGTTGCCCCATATGAGAAGTATATGAGGGCATAAATCATCATTCTATACATTTCTGATTCTCAATTTAAGGAAAGCCACGTCAAATCTATAGAAAAAGATTATTTTGAACATTAAGTAAGCAAATTCAGTACAATAGCCCCCTCTAGTGTGGTGGAGATGCCCTAAGAGGAAACCAGGACTACTTTCCTCATTCGGTAAAATACAAGTCCTCTTACGGATATTCCGTCACAGTGATATCAGATGGCTTTTGACTCTCCATCAGAAGTTTTAATTCCCTCAAAGCAGTCAATTTTCTTGTAATTGGGTTTTATACTACTGATAATTTGTTTTCCTTTTAACCAAATTACTAAAAGTACAATACTAAATAATTTAGGATCAATACAGGAAGAGACATAAAATTAATTCAGTATTCCATCAAAAAATCTGGGATTAAAAGACTAAGAACAAGCTATCTCCTTATGCTAATCTACTAAAAATCCACTAAAAATAATCAAACTTGGTCACAACATAGTCAAGGCACCAGAGCCTTTTTTATTTACTTTTTTGATAGCATCACTGATTTAGATTAAATGTGATTGAGCCAGAAAGCTCCAGATTCAAACCCTTCCATCATCTTGCCTGTCTTACATGTGGGATCTGTTGTTTTATATTCACTCAATTATTCAACCACGTAGTCACTCGGTACTACTCTACCCTCGGCTAGCAAAGCAATGGAAAACAGAATAGAGGAAAAACTTAGAGTTGCTTTAGTGCAAAGAAAGGAAAAAAGGGTTCCCTTTCGGGAATGGTAGAGGGCTTGCTTCAGGAAGGGTGACTAGCTAAGGCTTCCTTGTGTAAGAGGCGTTTACCTTGAATGCTGAAGGACTGAGAGGAGATGGCCAGGGAGGAGCCAGGGCAAGGACATTTTAGGCAGGGAGATCTGCAAGTGAAAAACCCTGATGACAGGGCCTGAGGTGTTCCAGGAGCTCCCAGGGGCCAAGACATCTGTGCAGAATGAACAGAATGGGGCAGTGGGAAGGGATGATGGTGGAAAATTAGGCAGAAGATGGATTTTGCGGGGCCTTGTAGTCTAGGAAGGAAACGGACATCTTATTCTGGTGGTAACAGGAAGCCATTGAGGAGCTGGTAGCAGGTGGCTCACACCTGATGCACATCTTTAAAAGATGGCTCTGGCTGCTGTGTGTGTGGAGGTGGGGCTGGCAGGAGAAAGCATGGCAGTCCAGGAGAGGTGCAGTGGCCTAGTCCAGGCAAGAGATGCTGGCGGCTTTGCTCAGGATGGCAGGGGAGATGAAGGACAGTGGCTGGGTCTGTGGAGATGCAGCAAGCCCTGGTGGCAGACTGGAGAAAGGGGCCCTCAAAAATACCATGGGTTCTTGTGAGAACCCATGACTTTCTGGTTAATTTAGAATTATGGCCCCTTTACCGAGATGGAGAGAACTGAAGAGAGGACAGATTTTCAGGGGAAATAAAAAAGCTCCATTTTGAACATGTTAGTTTTAGATGCTCATGCACCAGATCTGTCCAGGAGGGAGCTGGATATATAATTAGCAGGCTCCGAGAAGAGGCAACTGTACCCTTGGTGAGCCACGGAGAGTAGGGAAACAGACACACAGTGGAGTTTTGCTCTACTCGTCGGGTTACATCAGGTGTGCTTCAAGCTTAAACACTCTAAACCTATCTCTAAAAACTGCAGAAATTAGAGAGGAGGGAATGGAAGATCTACACCATCAGAGTTCATCACTTTTTTAGGTCAACCAATGTTTTTGTGTGTGAACATCCTGTTTGGTGAGCAACGCATGGTCTGCCAGATGAACTTATGATTCCATTGAAGTGGGAATGAGAATGGCTGCAATTTGCTGATGTGCCGTCTGTAGGTGGACATTAGCTTGTCAATGGCTGTTCACAACACATCTGAAGACCCATTGTGCTGTCCGTGCAGGGTTTTCAAACAATCAATCAGTGTGATCAAACAAATTAACTGAATAATTTTTTTGACTGACAACTATACCATGGCTGCCACAACCGCATTGATAGACAAGGCATGTGTATGGGCATTTCTTATTTGCAATGTTTTCTCCCTCACAAAAGACAGAAGCATTTGGTAGCTTGTGTCCTCATGCCCTAAAGAGACTTAAGTTAAAGAAATTAGAGGGACCCCTGGGTGGCTCAGTGGTTGAGCATCTGCCTTTGGCCCAGGGCGTGATCCCAGGATCTGGGATTAAGTCCTGCATCAGGCTCCTTGTGGGGAGCCTGCTTCTTCCTCGGCCTGTGTCTCTGCTTCTCTCTCTCTCTCTCTCTGTCTCTCATGAATAAATAAATAAAATCTTAAAAAAAAAAAGAAATTGGAAAGAATACTATTGGTTAAGACTGATTGTGTGCTTGTCACATGCCATGTACTTTACATACATTAATTAATATCTACAACCGCAGAACACCGCTACTATTATTACCCCCCTTTATACAGAGAAGGAAAGAAGCTAATGAGTGTATCAGTTAAGAAACCCCAACCACACCACAGGTTTAATACAGGAAATTTAATTTGGGGCACAAGTCGCAAAGGTGCTTGAGTGGGCGACAGGGGAAAATGGGATGATGAGGCGCCTTGGAGATTAGCAACGGCAGTGACGTCCTCACACTCCCGGAGCCACAGAGATCCAGGGAGGAGACCTTGTTACCAGGAGTCAGAAGGCAGGAAAGCCCAGAAAGGTACAATCACAGAGGGCACCCAGCCATTTCTAGAGACCTGACCCCAAAACAGAGAGAAACAGGGGACACACCCTGGTTTCTTTCTTCTTCCCACCCTCCAACCCCTTCCTGTCTCCCGTTGGCCAAATCTAGCAGGAAGCCACTTAAACGACAGCCTGGGACGTGTAGTTGCATGAGTCAGCCTGTGCATTGCAGAGCAGAGGAAGAGTAAGAAACAGATAGATCTGTGAATAAACAGGAAACACCAGTGCACAGAGGGTGAGTAACTTGCCCTCAGGACACACGCTGTTGGACTTTAAATTCTGAGCACATCTCAGGTGTGCTCAGAATTACTGTTTAATTATTCTATATCTATATTGTTTAATTATTATGAAGAGAAACGGGGCTTTGATGGAGCATCCGACATGATTCTAATGAGCGTGTCATCTTATATATAGTACATATATGATAAACACACGATATATGATGTACCTTCAGGTATGATAGACACGATACACACGTGTATGTAGTATGTGTCCGTGTGTGCTGAATAGGTTTTATCTCATTCCTTTGGGCTCCAGTGTTTTGTCTTTCACTTTCCTTTGAATATAGCAGATTTTTAAAACATTTTTAATTCTTTTTAAAAAATATTTTATTTATTTATTCATGAGAGAGATAGAGAGAGAGAGATAGAGGCAGAGACACAGGCAGAGGGAGAAGCAGGCTTCGTGCAGGGAGCCTGATGTGGGACTTGATCCTGGGTCTCCAGGATCACACCCTGGGCTGAAGGCAGCACTAAACCGTTGAGCCACCAGGGCTGCCCAACATTTTTAATTCTTAAAGAAGGTTTCTTAGCACATATGCATCAGGCTAAGTCTGCCAAGGGGGTACTCACTCAGAGAGGGCATGTCCATACCCACTGCCCCTACCCTTGCAGGCCACCATGTGCTTCCTCCCGTGGCCTCACCTCCCAGGCCTCTGATTCAGCCTCAGTAAAAAGGGTGCATTCTTAGTTATCTTTAAGTTCCTCCCTGATCCATCATCCCATTACTCCATCTTCAGGGAAAAGCCAGATCTCTTGTTTTGGCCTACAAGAGGAAACCCAAACCAAAACCAAAACGATCATCACCCACAAGAGCAGAGGAGAAGCCCCCTGCATACCATGAACCTGTGCTCCCTGACACACAGCACACTTTTTCTTTCCTTTGATGTTTGGTTCTCACATCAGTTTGGTTCTCACATCAGTTTTGGTTCTCACATCAGTTTGTATTTGTTCACATGTCCTTTAACACAATATGGCAAATGGGATAAAGGGAAGGTTGAAGCCATTTATTAGATTTCTGAGAGTGATTTGAACACACCTGCTCCCTAGGACATTTGAGCGCCTTTAGGTTGTACATTTTCCCCAAATTTAATGATTATATAACCAGACCCAGGCTCTCCGTTGGGTAGGGTAAAACAAAGAAAGAAAACACCCAGCAATACCGGTAGTCTTCTTGCTTTGAATTACTCTCTGGATCTTGCAAATGTTCTAGGAAATAACGGAGTCTGTTTAAAAAAGAAAATGCCTTCCAAGTGCAGAAAATATAAAATACATTTATTATGCCCTTGCTCCATAGGAAAAAAATATCTTCTTACTTTGATAAAATGTCAACCATATGAGCTGTCCAAGAGACCGTATGAGGGGGATTGCTGATGTGGGGACAGGGGAGGGAGAGAGAAATGCTTTGACAGATGGTGAGAGATGAAGACAGTCTTGGATTTTGGTCTCCTAACTAAGATGCTGTGAGCTTTCCAGCAGACCCTGCAATCAGAACTCGGCACTCTTGGGTGATTTCCTAAGGAGTGCAGGGATGCTGTGAGAGGAGGCTGACCCCCCAGCCTGATAGCTCCTTGCCTCTCGAGTCCCCGGAGCTAGTAGGCCATCTCTTGGTTCTCCAGAAAGAGCAATGTCAAGCCTAGACCTCCTGCCATTGCCCCATCCCTTCCCTGTTGTCTCTACTTTGAAAGATGACAGAGGGCAAAACAGGCCCCATCTCCCTTGCTTGTCATTCACTCATTCACTCATTTAGTAAACATTTATTCACTCAACGTTATGTACACAGAACTGAGCTAAACAATGACACCATGTAGTTGGTCAGGATGAGGTAATGGGGACAGAGGTAGCCCTTGTGTTAAAAAAAAAAAAAACAAAAAACTCAAACCCAACCCTACTGATGCTTTGGAAAGAAAAGGATGAATATCTGGTTCCCATTTTTTGCCCATTTTAGCCTCTTTTCCAACCAGGAATGAAAATGATGGCTCTATAATGTATTCCTTTTATGCCACCTTTCATCACCTTGGACTACAGGGGATTGACATTTTAATGGCAACAGGCGAGTTAAGAGTAAAACCACCTATTGATGCCACATTTAACTAACACTGGGTTATAATAGGATCTCGGTGGACATGCTTGTGACATCCACATAATTACAGGACACATTATTATTAATATTTTTTTTATCATTGCTGTGACTATTAGCATAAAACGAATTTACACCACTGCGTGTGAAGTGTTACCAAGCACGGGTCACATTTGGTTTCCTGGCTCTGAGTCACAAAGGCAAACACATCTGTAACCTGAAGCTGGTTTCCTTTCCTCCTCCTCCCCCGCACCCCCCCCCAGACTCCTCCCTGCAACCCCCCCTTCTGGTGATTTTTTCATTTAATTGTAACATTCAATAGCACGACTCAATAGGAAATAAATGGCAGGATTCTGTGACAGACACAATAGCTGGTCAGCCCTTGAAGTCACTTGCGATTACCCCCAGGGGGAGTCCTGCATAATTCTGTAGCTCTGGGGGGCCACCAGAGGGAACTGTGTCTGCCTTGGATGCTTCTGGGCCCGGGTGTAGGTAAGTGGTGCAGGGAAGCTATGTCATTGTTGTCCTTGCTGGTGGAGCTCGTCAAAACTCACAGAAGCAGGAGGTGGCTGGGGCAGCCAGCTTTGGTGTGGGCCATCTGGCTTCACCTCGCATTTGCAGACCGGGTGCACATACTTTCCAAGCACCCTTAGGAGCCAAGCCCTGTGCTCACCGCTGGCCCCCCGTGCAACTTGGTCTGGAAACTGAAGGGACAGCGAGGCAGAGGGTTTTAAATGCCATTTCCTTCTGGGGCTTGCTGTGAGATCACTATAGCAGTATCTCAGACCTTAAATCCTTGTCTTAATTTTATTTTTATGTTGGCAAATCGAACTTCAATAAAAACAAATGGATAAAAAAAAGGCAGAGGCAGCCTACAATGATTCTTTTCTTTTTTTAATTTTTTTATTATTTATTTACGATAGTCACAGAAAGAGAGAGAGAGAGAGGCAGAGACACAGGCAGAGGGAGAAGCAGGCTCCACGCACCGGGAGCCCAATGTGGGATTCGATCGGGTCTCCAGGATCGTGCCCTGAGCCAAAGGCAGGCGCCAAACCGCTGCGCCACCCAGGGATCCCAGCCTACAATGATTCTAATGCTTTTACCAATGAATTGTATTTCTTAGGTTAATCACAGCTATGATTTAAAAAACAGTCCATTTTTGAAAGTAGTATTTTTGCCTTTTCAAAAATTTGGAAAACCCTTGAGAGCAAGTAAATATGACTTTAGGAGAGACCTATTAAAGCTTTCTGTTGAATTGTTTTGAATTTAATTCTGTAAAAGGTGAATATATATATATATATAATATATATATAAGCTTATATATATATATATATAAGCTCTATTTAAAAAATAGAAAATAAAATAAATTTAAAAAATAAAATAAATATTTCTTTTAGAGAAAAGTGATTTTCGAAAAAGGTGGAATGTGAGATACCCTGGATGACTGTTAACTAGCTCGAAGCGTGTCTGGTATTTTCCACCAAGTCCACTTGGAGATCATTTAACCATTTCTTATGCTCCCTTCTGAAAAGGTTTTTATCGGCTCAAAATGCCCATTACATTGTTTTCTTGTATGCCTTTTTGTTCATTCCTACCCCAACTAAAGTGCCACTTTTTAATGATCCCATCAGTTCTGTGTTTCTTGGCTAGAGAAAATAGCTGTCATTTATGCCCTACCACTGCCTCTGGGCATTTTTTCCTTCTTGTTGGTCTTTTAACCTAATAACATACTTCTGTGTCTACACTAATGGCATCCTGATGATGATAATGGGCAGAAGCTCAATTAGGAAACATTATGAATCACACAGTTTAGTCTCTCACCGGGTACAAGAATTCCTAAAATGACCAGGGATTTCATTTTCCTTTGTCCCCTGCATTCTGGATGCTTTCATGGTTCGTGGCCCACTCCTGCCCACGTCGCCCTTCAAACACATCCCTCAGGTTTACGAAACACGGCATTTTTAGAAAAGCAAACCCCTTACCGATCTGCCAATCCCAGGGCACCTTTAGCAGCTCCTTGTGCTCCATGATCGCTCTGCAAATTCAAAGAAAGTGGACCTCATGAGCAAGATTATAATGCGTCCTACTTCTTTTTTCTTTTCTTTTTTCATTTACCAGATTTATAGAAGTCATGAAACAACCAACTGAATTTCAAAAATAGCTTTGGGCCAGGGATAGGGAAGTCTAATTTTCAGCCTGAGAATCCCCCTGAAGGTGTGGTCAGTGGGCATACGGTGGTGCCCAATCCTTCCACTGGCCTTTTCACCAAACAGTCCACCTGCCACCTTGATTTCTTCTTGCTTAGATGAAGTCCAAAAAGTCAATGGTAAGGTGAGGAAAATATCTGTGCTCGTAGAAATTTGTTTTGCTTTGTGTTTGGAGTCAGTTTTCTGATTGAGGATTCTCAAGGGCAGTGGTTCTAATTCAAAGATACTCCATCTGGAGAGCACATTGAAACAATTTCTTGAGCCCCATCCCTAGAGATCTGGATTCAGTAGATGTGGCTGGGGCCCCGAGATGTGCATCTCTGCTAAGTTCTCATGTGGTATCAGTGCTGCTGGTCAGAGAAGCTCATTTTGAGAACCACTGCTCTGGAAGAGGACCAGGAGGTGAAGCTGGCACCGCTCCACCCTCAATGTACTCTGTTGCCAAAGACAACCATGTGCCACTTCCATTATTTTGGCAGCAGTGGTCCTAAAGGGCTCAGTTAGCTCGAATGGACTATAACTGAGGCAAATGAGTGCCGGATCTCTGATTCTACTCTTTGGATTCAAGAATAATAATCCATAAAATGAGCCATCTATCTACAGAATGCTGGTTATGAATAGTTGAACTAGGCAATTTCTTTTCCTCTCACAAAGTTGAAGCACCAAATTTAGGAGCTTTGAAATGCCATCCCACTTTCAAAATGAATCAAAAATAAATCCTTCTCAGAGACTCTCCCCATCTCTGTGCCTTGTTTGCCATGGAGCTTTACTTCTATCTCCAGATACCAAAATTTGGAGGATTCTTGGAAACAGCCTATTGGTAAAAACTATTTAAGGTGATGCCAAAATATCTTCTATAAATAATCAGATACTGAACTAAAACAATTACAAAGTACTTGCCTTATAGACAGGGATTTGGTGAAATTAGAATTATTTGCTTTGTAGAAAAGGATTTGGTGAAATTAGACTGGAGGCTGTACTATCACTCTTCATCCCTTACATGAAATGTTTAAAACATATGGTCTTTATCGATGGAAAAGTATGGTTTGTTTGACACTTATTCTTACAACAATTCTGAGGCACTAGTCAGTGATGACTTATACGCTCCAATGCAGGACCATTACAAAATTGGTGTTCTGGACTTTCTGATGCTTGGTGAGTGTCTGTGTTTTATCTTCAACTGTTCAAGGAAAATAGGAACACCAAACTTCTAAGAGATGAATTGAAAATATGGTTCCTTCAGGCAAATCCATGGGCAATAGAAGAATAAATTTATGAAAGGACAAACTTACACTGTAAGCTTCTTAGTAGTTGTTGTCACTAGTGAACAGATGTCCCTTTTTGGAAGTGTATTAAATCATGGCATTTACACTTAGGTATTCTACTTCTCTAAGTAAAACCACTGGCTGGTTTGGGAGGATCAATGTACTTCTACTGTTGTGTTTTGTTTTTTTTTTTTTTTTTGTAAATTGTGTACAAAGTCACTAAGTGGTTTTCTAATAATTGATCATAAACTTCTTTAGTTTTGAAGATGCTTAGCAAGAAAGATACTGAGTTTTCAGATTTCATGTAGGAAGTTAGTGAAACGTTTCCAGCCTTGATTTTTATAAAGTAAAGTGACCAACCTCACCCTAATGAGAATAATTAGAATAAGCCTGAGTCTCTATTGTCTGAATTTCTTCTTATTTTTTTACTCACAATTGAATTCCGCTGAAGAAAGCCCCGAAGAGTCCAATCATCCCCAGAAATTCCACTCGACTCAGGGTTCGGATGATGTATTCTTCCCAGACGTTAGAGATACCGTATAATGTGGCTCCTCCTAAGACCAGAAGGTCCCCTACCAGCTTATTTTCCCCTAGGAACCAAAAACACAAACGCAGCTTCATTAAAATGTTCTTAATGAGAATCTGGCACCAGCAAATTGAACTTCCTTTGTCTATTCTATTCCGATGTTTTTACAGAAGTCCAGTCATTTGCCAACTGAAATTTAGTAAAGTCTGTTTATCTGCACTCCAGATATATTCTGGTTTAAAAAGGTTGCCGACGTCTGCCCAACCAGAAATCTTCCTTAACTGAAAAAAGGGACCAGTCGATTCTAGACTGCACTCTCTCTACAAAGCCCCATGTCTTCTGTCTATATATATATGTCTAGAAATATATGCTAATACATGTACGTGTTATATTTGCCGCAGGATGCTTTCCAACAGCTTGGTGAACATGGTGTAGAACAAACAGAGTCAGTCTGAATTTCCACCCTCTGCTACACAGGGAGGGAAGCTATAACAGAATTAGTCGAGACTCTTTATTTTGACTATGGGCAAAATATGTACTTGCTTAGAAAATGAGAGTGAAAGGGATTATGGGTTGAAATTTTCAACTTCTCTACAGTAAGTAATGTAAGAGTGAAAATATATGTAATTCACCATCACATTAACATTTTATTTTCATAAAAATGTCTATTTGTTTTAAAATCAATTTTGGTTGGTTTGGGTTTGTCCAATTCTTAATAAGTGCTCTACCCTGCTATTTCCTATAATTAGGCCCTAGGAAGTGTGAAGCCAGGGAATGAGTGTGGACGTTAGCAGCCCATGTGGGCTTGTACCTTCGCAGTCTCCAGCTCTTGTATAGGTCAGCACCTGGGAGTGTGGCAGGCATGTAGTTCTGGGGCACAAGAGATCCCAGATGGGAAGGGTGCTCTCTCCAGCATAATTCTAGGAAGGGGGCACACAACATAGAGTGGCCTCGGATTCCCAGATTAGCTGGAATAATCTAAAACTGTAGAAACCAGATTCTCAGTGTTCATCTAGGAGCACTGAGCATTCTCTAGGAAATGCCTTCACATAAAAGAATCTGTGCTAGGCTTGGGGAAAGGGTTCTTCATTCCTTTTTGGTCACCTTGGCAGATTCTGTATTTACAGGTGCCCCTTGAACAATGCAGGGCTTAGGGGTGCTGATCCCTATGCAGTCAAAAATCTGCATTGAAATTTTGACTCCCCAAAGATTTAACTACTAATAGCCTAACATTTACCAGAAATATTACCAATAATACAAACACTTAACACATATTTTGTATGATATATATATATATATATACATATATAAAATCTACTGCTTTTTTAATTAAAGATTTTATTTATTTATTTGACAGAGAGAGGGAGGGAGAGAGTACAAGCAGAGGGGGCAGCAGGAAGAGGGAAAAGGAAAAGCAGACTCCCCACTGCAAGAGAGCCCAATGTGGGACTTGATCTCAGGATCCTGGGATCATGATCTGAGCCTAAGGCAGATGCTTAATCGACTGAGACATCCAGGCGCCCCTATCCAGGCACCTGTATTCTTACAATAAAGTAAGCTAGAGAAAAGAAAGTGTCAAGAAACTCAAGAGGAGAAAATACACTTATAGTACTGTACCGTATTTATCAAAGAAGAAAAAACTCTATGTCTAAGTGGGCCTGTGCATTTCAAAAGCGTGCCATTTAAGGGTCAGCTGTACTCTAAAGGTGTTACTTTTCCTAAGGCAAATTCCCACTCCTGGTAAGGATTGGAAAAAGGAGAAGAGACCCTGAAAGTCAGGAGAACTTCCTGGAGTCAGCTTCCTGGGAAAACTGCTACTTACCAGTAGATTGAGAAATAAATGGTGAATTCTACTATTCTGGAGTGTTTAAAGACTATTAATATAATTTATGAAAATGGACCCATCCCATTGAGTATTTTTGAGTTTTAAATGTGACCAACTGTCCTGTTTTCCTGGGACTCTCTTGGTTTTAGCACCGAATTCCCTCACCTGAGGAAACCTCTTCATCCTGAGCAATATGAGACAGTCATTTCTCCTCATCTACTATAGTAGAACAGTTGTGCATTTCTTTTAAGGGCCACCATTATAGAAAAATAAGTGTTAAGTGGTGTAGCAGAAAGAATACTGACTAGATTCACATTTAGGCCACACCATTTAGTACTGGTGTGTCCTTGCACACGCTCCTAATCTCCCTTAGCCTTGATCTCTTTAGCTGCAAAAGTGAGTATAAGAAAACCTTCTTTGCATAGTTAGGAGGACTTAAATGAGATAATGCATGGGAAAGTGCCTGGCACCAAAAAAAATTATCACTCTTTTTTGGATTGTGTTTAATTATCTAGCTCCTTGAAAATGTTTTCTCTTCCTTGAAATAACTATAAAATTATGTCTAGCAATAAGAAAAAATGTTGTTATAGATATCTAACATCTTGAATAAATAAACTAGATGTAATCAATGCATTATGGTAGAAAGATGATATTTTGGGGAGCAGGAAATACATTTTATAACAAGGAGCAGTTTTAATTGAGTTTTATCTCAGTCTTAGGGCTTCTTCCCACTTTGTGCAGTGCACTCCACAGGCTCCGAGGCAGAGCCTCCAGTGCCACAGACTGCAGATGCCTTCTTTCCACTTCTGTCCGAGGTGGGCTAATCTGCTGGCAAAGTTTCATCAGAAGCACAACTCCTGGCACATCGCCGTGTGCCCTGATACAGACATTTCATATCTGGAGAGCCTGCTGCCATCTGCGACAGTTCCTTCAGCAAGACTTAAATCAAAATAAGGAAAAAACATTCTAACAAAGAGAATTAGAGTAATTACTTTAATTATAATGAAGTCAAAGTAACTTTGAACAGGCCCTTATCATCATGCTTGAGGAAAGAATTTTCAAGATCCCAAGCTAAGGTGATCCACGGATTAAGCAACATAAAAAGGTTCAAATCAGACATTCTCTTCTCCTATGAAAAGCTCTTGATAGGCTGATGAAGTTCTGGTGAGTGAAGTATTTTCGAAAAGTTCTCTCCCTGGCTAAGTAATAACATTGAACCAATTCTACCGTCAAGGTGAAAACAAATGGAATATTTTCCATAATGACGCACGCCAATTTTAAGATTATACTGTCCTTAAAACCAGAGTGTGTTTCTTTCTTTTTTCAAAACATTTTATATGACAGCTTAAATGGCTGTCTAATTTATTTTATAAAATAAGCCCTTGGATCCTATATTTGGGCTGCCTTTAGAACATCATATCATGCACTTGGGCACCATTACTCTAGCACTGAAGGTACTCCCTGATGATAAATTTTAATTGTTAACACGAGGACGTCATTTGTCACAAGAAGGATGCTGCTGTGAATCTTAAACAGATAAAGTCTACTCTAGTATGTTTGAACCACTCTGCGTTGTTTTTAAAAGTCATTGCTTTTGAAAGACTCTCAGATGGACTTACTTTTTTTTTTTTTCTCTAATAGTATTACTCCTCTCCTAACACTGCATTTGAAATCAAGAAAACATTTTTTTACCCCCCAGAAGAGATGGATAGAGCCTAGTGAAACCAGTTTAATGTAGCTTACCATTCTAGGCTTAAACATTCAGATTTATCAGGGTAATTGTCTTCCTTGACTAGGAAATGCAAGATGATGGCTAGAGGTCAGTGATTAAGGTTCAGCAGAGCATAATTTTCATAAAGAAGGGTACATGCTTCTCCTTAGTCGGTGTTTACACCATTCAAGTAAAGCTGAGAAACTGTAATTAAATTATGACTTTAGAACAACCAGCCACATTATATCAGACAAAAAGAACTATCTGATTGATCCAAAGAGATTATCCGTATCAGGACCACTATGAGTTTAGAGCATAATGCTGGCCCTTTCATATGACATCTATTGATACACCATGGAACCATTGTTTCATAGAAAAGTTGGTGGGAAAAGCTGGTGTGTGTATTTTTAGTCTCTCTGTTGAGGTGGGATTGATTATGTTGTGTAGGCAGTGTTGTGAGGGCTAAGGCTGTCTCTCTTTTGCTCTGTGTTGTCTTTAGCTCCTAGAGATGTGGGGCAGAGAAAAAAGCCTGCCCCAGAGTTTAAGAGCCTTGAGTTCTATTCTAGATTCTGCTCTTGTAGTTCTGTGACCTTGGGAATTCACTTGGCTTCCCTGTATCTTAGTGTTCTTGTGTGTCACATATAAAGTTGCTGAACAAGGTCTGTTTCAGCTATAATGTTCTATGATGCAACTTAAAAAGATAAATTATATTTATTTCGGGTACTTCCTACAACCTAGCCTCATTATGAGAAATGTTCCAATTTTGACTATCATCAAATTCCATAGGAGGAAGGTCAATTCCAAGAGCTATAGAGATGTGAATATTTTCCATTCCATTCTTGAGGTTCACAAAAGAGGTCATTTTTTTCTGTGCCCCCCAATCATATGTAGCATAAGCATTTTTATATATTTTAAAGAACTCCAAAGCTTAAAAAAAGGATCCTCTGGAAATCCTGCTGAATCAGGGATCCCCATCAGATTCATAACAATTTGATGAGTAAATCTTGAAGCTTTACCTTACAGGTCTATAAGCAGTGACTGATAACCAGAAAACCTCCCCACCAAAAATATAAACAAACAAAAAAACCATGCACAAGGAGACTAAACATAGCTCTCCTACATAAAAATATTCAGTATTCCCAATATAGTCTTCAAATTTAAAATATCCACTCTTAGCTTATATAACCAACCTCCATCCAGTGGTTTGAAAGCTCAGTCTTTCTCTGACTTGAGAAAGCAAGAGTTTGAGGGTGGGGTGTGGGGAAGGCCACTGTGGTCCAGGAGAGGATCACTGACCAGCTGGTTTAGTCCAGGAGCAATGGCCTCCAAAATATCCTCCAAATGGGTCCTGACCCTCAGTTTTAAACACCATCTGAATGTTTCTGAATACATGTAGAAAGGGCAGTCAGTTTGTATTTTGCTTCCTCCATTCACTCAGAAAACATGGATGAAGCACCTTCTATGCACCACTATACTAGGTGTTGAGGAACAAACAGGAGTAAGATGCAGACACTGGGAAGACCAAGTTTGCTGTTTCTACCCCACCATGGTGGTGAACAGCTAGGGACTCACCTGCTCCCTGATGCCTTCCCACAAGCACATCCGCTCCTGCCATGCAGCCCATGCCCAGGATGCAGACCACGATGCCGAGGAAATGCACAGCCTTGTACCGGATCAGCAGGAAGAACCAGGACAGCAAAATCACCACCGGGATTACAAAGCAGTCCAAGAGCTATAGGGAAAGAGGGAGGTAAACAGAAGCAGGAGGTTCAGGGGGAAGCTTTCCATGTGATAAAGAAAAATAACTTAGCCCTGTAGAGAAGGTACTTCCCTGAACCCGAGTTTCTGTGTAGACCCAGAACTGATTCAGTTAAACAGATTCTGAAACAAGCACAAACTAAATTTACTGAAACATCTCCCAAGCTTTGAGGGAAAGGGGAGAAGGCCAATGGATAGGATAAGGCTGGTAGTGAAGTCTCCTGCCCCAGTGCCCAGACTCCACAGGAAAAGCTCGCAGGAGGGGAGGATACACTGAGCCACTGTAGATGGTTCTACTATTTTAGGAGTAAATCTGGGGATGGGAGGCAAGAAGGCTGAGGTCTTATGTTTTATAAATTATTAGAATTTAGACAAAAGTTTAACTTAATTTCTTCCAGACAACTGTCTTCTCACTGCTTGTAAAAATATATGCTCTAGCCTTAAACACAAATATGACTCTCAAGTTTACAATTTTAAAAATACTATTGTAAAAAAGAGTAAAAGAGAGAGAGAGGAAGAATAAACAGAGTATAGAAAAAAAATCCTTGATTTCACTTCTTACGTATTTTGTGCTAATAGTGAGATTCCACCTGACATGGAAGCCCCAGGAGTCCATAGAGAGTTGGCCCCAATCATGTGGCAAGTGAAGGTGGTGAAATGAGACCTTTGTGCCTGGAGTCAAAGATTTGAATTTGAGTACCAAATCCTTGCTTATAGTTGTGTGACCATAGGCAGATCACAAACTCAGGAAGCCTCAATTTCCTGCTAGTATAATGAAGATAATTACCCACTGACTTCCCCCAAAGATCACTGTGAAGCTTAGACATGACACATGAGAACACATTTTATACATTACAAGAGCCTCAATGCTGGTCTATAGCCATGCTTCCAAACACAGGCTCTGTGCTCCACAGAACAGGTTGTTTCTACTACACCCTATTAAGATACAGTGACCTTTGGATACTCCATGTCTCCACTAGACAAACTATGTACCACTGGACTTCAAATTCTATGTACCAAATGAGAAACTGGTGATCCTGACCCATTGCCCAGTACCATGCCTCTGTTAGAATCCTAAACAAGTAACTTTACCACCCAGCAGTCAGATGCAGGCCAGTATAAGCCTCCACTCTTATTCCCTACATCCTGTTGGCACTAAGTTCCATCAATTCCATCCTCTAAACACCCCATATCCATTCATGCCACCCTCTCCCATTTTTGCCACCTGAACGAAGCTGGCATCCTCTCCTACCTGGAGTCAGTCTTTCCTTTCTGCCTCAGGGTCTTCAATCATGCACCCTGCTCTATCTAGAATGTCTCACCTGAATTCCTGAACTCCTGCCTCCTTTTCCTTCAGGCCTGCACTTATATACTGCTCTCTCAAGGAAGCCTCTTGGGTCTCCAGGCTAGGTCAGGTCCATCAATGCTTTCCTTGTGTTCTGTGTCCTTTATAGTGTCAATTGCAATAATAGGTAATGAGTACTGAATTACTGGCACGATGTCTGACTTCCCCAAGTGACCAGAGGTCTATGAGAGCAGGACTACATTCTTAGTACTCAGACCCTGCTGTGTTCAGGAGAAGTAGCCAATGATAGTGGCTGAACCAGTACATACAGGATTTTTAATGATCAGTAATATCCAAGATTCATTAAAGTTTAAATTAAAAATGTTTGTGTATTTATAAAGCATGCCTGACCATCAGCATGACTTCTGGGATTGTAAACAGTACTCAGAATCCCCTCATCCCAAAAGTTTTTTCTTATCTGTAGGACTTTCACGATTCTCTGTGCATTGGTCTCCTTTGCAACACAAGCAATCAGAATCGTAAGCTTTCCCTGGGGTGCTGTGAGACAACAGGTGATGAAGGGCCATGTGAATGCTGACTAACAGCATGATGGCTGGGGTCTGAGTCTAGAGGTCACAGCACTCCCAGAGGGACTATGTATTTGGGTGGTGGCTGCTAGGACTGCATGATAGCACAGGGTTACTCACTGCACAGTTAATTAGCAAGTTAATGATCCTACTTGATATGATAAAATGCTCTAAGGCAGTTAGTACAGCTGGCCTCAAATGCCATTTAAGTATATTAGGAAATTTGAGTTTGCCAGTGAAAATTGTTCACTTGGCATAAAACAGTTGGTGTTTTGTTTTAACGATGAGAAATGATTGAATCAACAGTTGAATATTAGCTACATGCTCCACAATTTGGATTTCACTGTCTAGGTGGAAGCCCTTGGTCCGTGGAGCTGAAGGCTTCCATTTCTGAATTATTAAAAGCAAACCAGGTGGTCATCATTCCAACTTTGGGGAGGACTGAGTGGACCTTTTTGGTTCTCAATGTCATTAGAGACCCCAAAGCACTGGATGAGTCCTAGGATCCAGTCCTTTCATGGGCTGAGCTGCAAAATCCTTATTCATACCTGTCAGGTGGTCCTGTGGATGAATAAACTCTTTAAAAGGAAGGGGAAAGGCTAAAGAAGGATACGATTCAAGCCAAGGTTTCTGGAATATTCAGCTAGGGAAGCTTGGTGCCCAGCCTACAGTAGGGGATCAATAATGGGTGGTTGAATGAATTAATGAATGGGCAGATACTTGACTTAGTATCACTGATTATAGGCAGAGTCGTCAGTGCTAATTCAGGCTGCTGCTGGCAGTTTTTTTTTTTTTTTTTTTTTAAAGCGTCTCTGCATTTTTCCAGTGACTTTTATTTTTTTAAAAATTTTTTTTTAAATTTTTTATTTATTTATGATAGTCACAGAGAGAGAGAGAGAGAGAGAGAGGCAGAGACACAGGCAGAGGGAGAAGCAGGCCCCATGCACCGGGAGCCCGACGTGGGATTCGATCCCGGGTCTCCAGGACCAGGCCCTGGGCCAAAGGCAGGCACCAAACTGCTGCGCCACCCAGGGATCCCTGCTGCTGGCAGTTTGAATGGGGGGAGGGGAGGGGTGCTTTGTGCAGGATTGCCCCATGCTCTCTGCAGGGCATTATGCATCGTTGGGCACTGGCCACTAAAAAAATGCTCATATACATTTATAAGTGCCCCTCAGTTTTGAATCAAGTAGACTTTGTCTACCCCCTTTATGAAAAGCTGGGGACTCAGAAGTTTCAAGAGATGAAGTGATATGCTCAAGGTCACTCAAAACCATTGGTATCAGTGGGAGTCCTGTCATGGGGAGTCCTGTCATGGTTTGTTTGGTTTTTTTAAAACAATATTTTAATGAAGGTCAATGATAGGAATTGCCACAAGTAGAGGTCTCATCACTGCATCTGTAACTACAGAAGAAAATAAGCATTTGGGAGCTTCTGTTAGTAAACAAGCTATTACTTTTAAGTGATTTTTGGCTCCAGCCTTTCCCCTGTGGTCATATAGCATGAAACATACTGACAAAATAATTTTCCAATAGTTTTCTGCTGGCTTAACTCCTTAGTAAAGTGGTCGTTGGAGTAAATAAAAGAGAGCGAAGCATGGTAACAGATGCCCACAACTGGGACTGTTAAAAAAGACAAAGAAGAAAAGCCCTTCTGATTCTGTCATTAACCTTAGTTAGATTTACCTTTCTTTGCATATATTTCTATATCCAAAGAGAAATGATAAAATATCGAGACCAAAAAATAAACAAATGAATGTTATTTCATAATTATCTATTTTCCCTTTTCTGTGTATTCATTTTTTAAAGGTTTTATTTAAATTGCAATTAGTTAACATACAGCGTTGTATTAGTTTCAGATGTACAATACAGTGATTCAATACTTCCATATATCAACACTCATCACAGCAAGGGTATTCTTGAGTCCCTATCACCCATTTAACCCATCCTCCCATTCATCTCCCCTCTGGTAACCAAGAGTTGGATTCCTGGTTTGCCTCTCTCTTTTTCTCTTTGCTCATTTGTTTCATTTCTTAAATTCCACATATGAGTAAAACATATGTCTTTGTCTTTCTCTGACTGACATATTTTGCTTAGCATTATACTCTCTAGCCCCATTTGTTGCAAATGGAAAGATTTCATTCTTCTTATGCTCTGAAAAATCTCAAAGCATTAATACTGCTATGGAAAGAAAAATGTTCATTACAACCGTAGATTTACATCTTTTTTCTCCTAAAGATTTAAACTAATTTTGCCACGTCATTAGTCTTTAGACACTACCTGCCAGAGAGGTCTACAATCCCAAGTTGTCTCATTTTATTGATGGAGGCACTGAGGCATACCATGTTCAATGGCAGGGGTACATTCTCTGAAGCCAAGGTGATAGCTCCAGGATTATTTAAATTTGGTAGCTTTAAATAACATTTACAGTAGATTGCAAATGTTATTTATTGTTTGTATTTATATATAGTTTGTATTTATTTATTGTAAATTTATAGTTTGCAAAACACATCATTTTTACTTTATCTCCAAAAATAGCACTTGAAGGGAGTTATGATTATGTCCATTTTATAGGGAAGGAAACTGAGTCTCCAATAATAAATCAAGTTAGTCCCAGAGTTGGGGCTAAAATACTAGTGTCTGGACTCCTATACTCTGCAGAGTTCAAGTGCAGCTTCCAAGAGTTATTTAATAATAACTTTTAAAAAAAGTCTGTGTTGGCATTGCTTTTAGAACAATGCAAGTCAACATTACTTTTTAAAAAAAAGTACACAATGGAGGCTTGCAGCATCATTCAACTTTTTGTTCCTCTTTCTCCCTCTCTGTCTTTTTCAGATTCAGTCAATATCTTACCATTGGATCTTTCCCTGCAGTCTTCAATCACACTTGGTTATGCTCTCTTCTAAACACACACACACACACACACACACACCCCAAACCCCACTTCTTGCCAATACTCCCTCAAGCTTCTCTCTTCCTTCTTAGGCTAACTCCATTTGCCAACACTTCCCAGACCACCTCTCTCTGGATCAGACACAGCCAATCTGAGTTTTCATGCTCACTTGTATGTCCCCCTCCTCCTCTAACATGGTCATTCCTCTTTCACTGTATTTTCTAAATGTGGTATGTTTTCTAAATCCCAGAACCTGGATTTAGTAGATGCCCAGTAAATTATTGCTGAATTTTTAAAAAAATGAACTTTTTCTGGCTTTACTCTGTCCCTAATTTTGCTGCTTCCATGACTTTCTTGCTTGTCATTCTACTAATTTTATCTAATTTATTTCTTGTACAAAATACGAATTTTATCCCTTCAACTTTATTTGATATGTTTATGTCTTTATCTGTGTGTATATTTAGTTGATATGTGTCTATAGCTCTACAATTCTTTGTGAATAAACTTAAGTGGTAGAACTCAGAGCCGCTACAGGACTAGTTGAGGCCAACTGACACTTGGATGATTATGATGATACACTGCTGACTTACGTAGAATCCCACTGTACAATCACCAGCAGGTTATTATAAGATTGTGTTGGTTAAATGTAATTGTGCTACAGGACACTCAAAATTAATGCAAAATTATTAAATAAGGGAAATAATAATATAAATCCTACCCCCATGACATATCTCATAGCCATGCAAAGTACAACAACCTCACTTGTGGTATGATATACCATAGTGGCCTGCCAATATCACACTTCCCATGGGATTACTGCATCCTCTCTCTCTGTCTCTCTAGTTCTATCTCATCTTTATACAGTTTGTACTTCCAATAAAACATCTAGACAAGAGACTTCCTTTGGTATGGTAGATGAAGAAATTCAAGTTTTATTAGACTAAATCCAGAAAAATATGCTTAATGCAAAAGGGCCCAATATCTCCTACATTTGTTCTTGGACTTTGGGTAATATTGATCTAAGCCTTTTGGGGCAAATCCATATCATTTTCCAAACTCTTACAGAGCTTTAAATGAAATTTTGAATTTAGATATCTGCATTTATTATGGTTGCTGGAAAATATCAGTTGGAGATAAATTATACTTTTTAAAAAGGGCACTGTGACATTGATTTCAGATAAGTATGGTAGAGTATTTTTGTTTGTTTCAAGATTTATTTCATAGAGAGAGATAGAAAGAGAGAGAGAAAGAGGTGCATGCAAGTTGATGAAGGGGCGGAGGGAGAGACAATCCTCAAGTAGACTCCCTGCTGAGCACAAAGCCTGATGTGGGACTCAATCCCAGGACTATGAGATCATGACCTGAACCAAAATCAAGAGTTGGCCAATCAACTGACTGAGCCACACAGGCACTTCTAGTATTTTTATTTTAATCAAAAGAGAAAAGGTAGACAGTCAAATAGCACGTAGAGTAAATGGTGCATTTTAGGATATTGTAATTTCTTTGAGTTAGTTATACAGTTTCACCAAATTAATCCAAAGTACAAACAAAATTCATTTTATTTCAAAAAAAAAAAGAATGAGTAACTTTGTTTAGAAGCACAGCAAAAGACCAGGAGACTACTTCTTCCCATGAGAAGTGATTTCTTCTAAAAGATCAAATTTGTGATTTAGATTTATCCCTCTCAAAGAGTTACTTTAATTTATGAAAAGGAACAAACACCAGAGCATCATAAGGGTGATAAAAAGTTAGCCTATCATGCTATTTTATGTTTTCTGATTTTTGTGCTTACAAGTTTTGTAACATGATGAAGATGACAAAGCAGTGTAGGGAACCTGGATGGGAAAATTGCTCTGCAAATAAAAAACAGGCATTTCAGGAAATCTCCCTAGCCTTTCCATTTTGTTCTTACAGACTTAAAAGACTCAACATAGCTTGTCCTTTAGCTCCAACTTATGGGCCTTAAATATCTTCAGAAAAACTGAGTCACTCTGATAAAATGTCTATATTTAGAGGCTGTCTTTTGTGGCTAAAAAGCTACTGGTACTGTTTTCTTTAATGTTGCATATTTGTGGTTCCAACCACTTCTCTCTTCCAGATTCTATCTGGCACAAAATAGTACCTTGATCCACTTGGACTGGCTATTTTTCTAGGTCAAACTGGTTGGAAGTTGATAATTCCACTTGGTCACCTAAGAGACCCAAAGAACCAAGCAGAATCAGATGCCAGCTGTATTAACATTAGATCTGGTTTGCAGAAGACAGTGTTGCCTCCTACTTCCCACTTCGGTTTTAACTTAGCCTAGTCTTTCTTTTCCCCAGGCAGATAGACTGGGGAAAACAGTCATCAAACTGAGGCCTCTGTCTCAGGGGTCCTTCGAGCAATGGTCTTACCAACCCATAAGGCAGGCAGAAATGAAACACTTGGATGAATTTTTTTCCTCATTTTTCTTCCCCCCCCCCTTTTTTTTTTTTAAGATTTTATTTATTTATTCATGAGAGACACACACACAGAGAGAGAGAGAGGCAGAGACACAGGCAGAGGGAGAAGCAGGCTCCATGCAGGGAGCCCCACGCGGGACTCGATCCTGGGTCTCCAGGATCACACCCTGGCACTAAATCGCTGCGCCACCAGGGCTGCCCTCCTTTTTCTTTCCTATTAAGACATAACAACCCCCTCCCAAGTGGTAAAGTTCCCCACTGGATATTGAATTAGCTATTTCCTCTTTGGGATGAAGGAAGAAGAAATGGAGGAAAAGGAGAGTTTTCTTCCATTCTCTCAGTGTTTGGAAGGGAATGGATATTCCCCTGGGCCTCAATGGTATCAGGGGAAAAGAAGGGTTCCTCCTCCTTCTTCTATACCATGCTTGGTTTGGCTGACACATATGTTCACATGAATGTTCATAGCTTGATGAAAGATCTATATATCATAATATCAGTCATAAAAATCTCTAGAAGGAGAAAATCAGAATCTATAAGAATAAAATGTTAACAATGGTCATTGGATGAAATAACTGAATCGTCACAACCCCACTGCCTAAATCCTCTGTGGTTTCCAAATTCCCTCTCTTGAGTATATACTGCTTTCAAAATATATACAACAACACATGTTATGAGAGTGTAAAAAACCTACAAGAGTCAGATCAGTCTTTCTCAAGAGAAGCAGATGGTTTGTAAAAAAATTGAACAAAACAAAAAACCCGCTACCCAACTGCTCCCATTCCAGTAGAGCATAATGAGGAGGTGATCTCATCCCTCTTTCTAATTGTCTGCCAAAAAGAGACTCCTCCGCCAGCCTTGAGCTCCTCATTAGCGCTCCCCTCCGGCTATTCACAGGGAAAAAGCTCCCCTCACATGGCCCAGCTGTCAGAGGCTAAACCTGAGGCAACTAGTAGGTGATTCCAGGCAAGAGAACATTTCCCTAAGTTCCCTCCTCTTGCTTCTAATTGGCAATTCTCCCGTGTTACTAAAAGTGATATATATTAGAAATTCATCTCCGGTGAGTAAAACTGAAGCATTCACAGGGAAAGATATTTAAAAAGGACAATCTTCACTATCACAGACACAACAAAAGTCCTTTTTTGGCAGACAGTCCAGCTGAAGAGAGTGGAATATAATTTGGGAAATGCACATTCATATGCAATCAAGAACCACTTTAATTCAGTGGCCTGGACATGTACCCATCCCAGAGGCATCTGAAAATCCAACTGGGAATATCTTTCATCAGGAACAGACTTTCCTAGTAGACAACCTCATTCCCTCCACCTCTCCGTATATTTTTTCCTCTTGGAGTTATTCTATTCATAACACCTCCACCCACACCAACCTCATACCGTAGGACTTAATGTTTAGGTTTTATTGTCTTAAAATATTCATATTGGAGGAAGCCATGTTTCCATCATGTTGCCCAATAGAGCCAAACTAATAAAATGTGTCATTGTGCTGGTTATGTGACAGCCATTTTCCAGGAAATGTCCTATTTCCAGGACTTAGAGAAAGATTTTCACCAAACTACTTCTCTTGTTACTACTGGTAAGGATTTAAACGTGTGAGCCTTCTATATCCCCTTGTGCCTGTCCATCAGAACTTCCTAGTTGTTGAAATATATTCACTTTGCTTCTTTGGCTTCAACTCTCAAAGACAGACAGACAGACAGAAAAAGAAGAAAGAAAGAAAGAAAGAAAGAAAGAAAGAAAGAAAGAAAGAAAGAAAGAAAGAAAGAAAGAAAGAAAGAAAGAGAAAGAAAGAAAGAAGAAAAAGACATTACCATGCACTGAAAATCTGGGACAAGTACCCAGAAATCTAGGTGACCACTGGAAGACAGATAATTAGGAGACACACACTCTCTAGCTCTGCTACAGGGAAATCTGCCTCAGGTGAGAGCAGAGCTGTTCCAGAGGACAAATTCTTTCTGGGTGAGCATCACTAGCACTTTCAGCAGGTTTAAAAACAAGCTCTGATTGTCAGTAAACCAGATTTTAAAAGTAGAGAGCAAGGAGGTACATTTACTGAATGTCTATCACGTAATATGCAGAATGCTAACTTCTTATGTTTCCCATTTTACAGATGCTAGAACAGAGTACTGAAGATAATAGGTAACTTAGTTTAAGTCACACAGTAGTAAGTGTCAGAGCCAGAGGTGATCCCAGGTCTCCCACTCTTCTTATACAAAGTGAGTGTAAGCAGTCAAGGTCAGGTGACTGACCGGTTATAACATGGCCTACGTTGGGTCAGCCTCAACTCAATCTAGTAAGCTTGTATGCTCTTTTTCTTTCTTTCTTTCTTTCTTTCTTTCTTTCTTTCTTTCTTTCTTTCTTTCTTTCTTTTCTATTTTTAAAGATACTCATTTATTTATTCATGAGAGACAGGGAGAGAAGCAGAGACATAGGCAGAGGGAGAAGCAGGCTCCCTGCGGGAAGCCCAATGTGGGACTCAATCCCTAGACTTTGGGATCACACCCTGGGCCAAAGGCAGAGGCTCAACTGTTGAGCCACCCAGGTGTCCCTTGTGTGCTCTTTCTTACACTGAGAGAACTCAGAGTATTTCAGAGCATTGAAAAAATAATCACTGGTTGCCTGCATTTTTCTATATTAAATAAGGTGCAGATTATAAGAAAAAGTATACGAGAATTAGAATCATACCATAAGAATGGAGACTGCTGCCTTTCCAATCATTACAGCATAAACTATGGTTCTATTTTGCTGAAAACATCCATTCATCAACATCCACTTTGTAACATAATACCTCTTCCCAGGAAGACAATCGCACACCTAATTTTTTTTCTTACATATCCAGCATTTTCATCGAAGGAATAAAAAGGAATTAGAATAATTTGGTCTTAGCCATGGGCCTCTGATACCGTGTGGCTACTTTGAGTGTTTTTGGAGAGGTGGTTGCCTTACGTCAACCAAGCACTACTAACTTGTATTTCTTATTTATAAAATTCATCGAACATAAGAACATCGACAATAACATTAAAGAAAGCACACATTTCAAAGCACATATTGAAGGAAATGAAAGTTTTCTGATGAAATATTAATTCAACATTAATTTTGCATTACTTTTGATTCCTCCCAGCATTAAAACAGCAGGGAGAAACAATTTCAAAACCTACAGGAGAACATCTTGTACTTTTGGGGGCTCTATTTCTAGGTTTAACTCAACTATTCCAGGTTTTATTAAAAAAAAAGATGAAATCAGATTTTCACTGCCTTCTACTTGTCACTTATTTATTTATTCAGCAGGTGTTTATTGAATGCCCACTGCATATTCAGCATTGGTACAGATGCAGCAGATACCAAAGTGAACAAGACATTCTACATCTTGGTCCAGGTGGACAGATGCCAATGAACACACATTTCTTTCCTGAACTTCACAGCCATTTTTCCCCTAGAACTTGTCTGCCCTGAAGGTGATTCTGTCCTCTGTTCTTTTGGACCATCCCAGTCTACTCCCCAAGGGACTTTGCTTCCAGCATCTATCCCACATCCCTCTTGATCCCTTCTTCTCTGTTGGGCTATTTTCCCTTGCTAGATAGCAAATAAATAGCAAATGCTGATTTAATCCTTGATGTCCAATTTCTCTGTAGCTATTTATTTTCCCCTCTTCATAGCCAGCTTCCGGAAAGTTTAATTTACAGTCACTGCCTCTAGTATCTTGGCCCCATTCATTCCTCAAGATACAGTAATGCTGACACTTCTCTTTGCCATGATCACCAAAGCTACATTGTGCTGCTGTTTTTGACTAAACCTTCTGCAGCAGTTGGCATTACTAATACCTTTTTCCCATTGAATTCTCTCTTCCCCTGATTTATATCTTTTTTCTTTCCTCTTTTCTCTCTGGCTCTTCCTTCTGGTTTTGTTTGTTTCTGTTTTTTTTTGGGGGGGGTGGACTCATTTTGTTCTTTTTGTCCCTCAAAGTTGTCATATCTGAGGGCTCAGTCCTTGGCACTCTCATTTTCATATTCTCCATATGCCATTCTCTGGCTGTCACCCACCTCTTACTTCCTTTCCTGCCAAACTTCTTGAAAAGAGTTGCATTCAGCCGCTGCTTCCATCTCCCTCAGCTTCATTCAGCCTCTCAGTGCAATCTGGGTTCTGTATCCCAAGCACCATCAAAACTGCTCAAAAATATACTCCTTGTTTTTGAACCCAGCAGAGACATGTTAATCCTTATTTTACTCAGCGCAGCATCTGACACTCCTTCCTGCTGGTGCTCTTACCTGCCAGGCTCCCCGTCCATCACTTCATCTTTTAAGCCTCCCTGTCAGACTCCTTTATGAATTCCTGGGCTGTGGGCTCCTGGATCCACTCTAGTTTCTCAATATATGCTGTGCTTTTGGGACTTTGCCATAGTGTGTCTTCTCATCTCTCCACACTTACCCCGAATGATGTCATCCACAGTTTTGGCTTTAAAAATCATCTCTCCACTGTTGGCTTTCAAATCTACATCTCAAATTTGGACCTGTCTCTTAAACTCCAGGGTCTGCTGATCTGGTGTGCATGTACCAAAAATACCTACAGTTCAGCATGGCTCAAACATAACTCATATCCTTGTCTCCAAACTGTTCCTCCTCACGTGGTTCTTTCCCAACTTAATGGGACTACTGGAGACATAGTTGCTCAGGTTTGAACCCTGAACCCTGACATCCAGGGGTCACGCCTTCCCTCTTTAAACACTTCCTTGACTTGCTTCCAGGGTCCATCACATTTTTCTGGTTCTCCTCTTACCACAGCGGCCTCTCCTTAGCCTACTTTCCCTCCAGTCTCTGATGGAGCCCCAGGTCTCAGGGCTCAGCTTTCAGTTTCCATTCTCTTCTCCATTCTCACCACATGGGTGATGTAATCAGAGCATAACTTTCAGTGCCATCTATTTGAAAATGATTCCAAATTAATACTCCTAGCTCCTACCTCTCTCCTGACCTCCAGATACATATCCCCAGCCACCTGTAGCAAGCTCTGCCTGGATGTCTAACAGGAAGCCCAAGCCTATGTGGTCAAAGCAGAATCTTGATTTTCTGCTCCACATTTGCTCTTCCCCCATGTTCCTCATTTCACCCAGTGGCTCAGGCCAATAACCAAGGAATCATTCCCAACTCTTCTTTTTCTCTCAAACCTCTCCTATACAAATCCTCGGAAAATCCCATTGGCTTTATCTTATAAATGTATCCCACAGCTCTAGCCACCTCCACAGTTAGCATGTGGGTTCAAGTCATCACATCCTTCACTTAGTGATGTCCTAACTGTCTCACCACGGCCACTCTTGCTCCTCTAGAGTAAACTCTCCACGAGCAGCCAGCAGCCACAGTGATCCAAAGATACCAATTAGGACAAATCAAGCAGCTGCTCTGCACATTCTAATGGTTTTTCTTAGAACAAATCCAAACTGCTTTCCTTGATCTTATGTAATAGTTTTATATAAAATAATATATACTAGTCTTATGTAATCTAGCCCCTACCTCCTTCTTTAGTGGCATCTCTTACTGCCAGTAACTTCACTCACTCTTTCTGTGTCTAGAACATGCCATGCACAGGGCCTCCACCCTTATACTGTTCCCTTTGCTTAAAACTCTCTTCCTCAAATCTTTGCACAGCTCACTTCCTCATGTTCTGATGGGAGAGGAGGAAATTAAAACTAAGTATAACTTGGAAGAGAAGCTTCATGAGGGCAAGAACATGATCTTCTTTACGTTCTATGTCTAGAACTCATAGAAAGGTATATAGCATTATGCTCAATAAATATTTGTTACACATATGGGTGAATAAAACATGGATTGATCCTTCTTTACCCACACATCAAATAAGTCACTGGATCCTGTCATTTTAGGCACCTATCTTTCTCTAGAACCTCTTTACTTGCCCCCTTCTGTCTGCCCCTTCCTTATCAGGCCATGCAAATGAACTCTTTAACTTGCAAATTTCATCATATCATTGCTATTCTAGAAACTCTCAGGATTAAGCCCAAATCCTTAACATGGTTTATAAGTCCCTTTGTGATCTGTCATCAGCTGCCCCTTCATTCTCTTCTTTGACCATTCCTCCTTCAAACTCCAAGTAGAAGCATTTTTAGTTCCTTTAATGTATCATGGGTTCTTCTTGACTCATTTCTTTGCACCTGCTGTTCCTTCTGCCTGGAGTTCCCATGTCCATCTCTCTCACTACCACTTGCCTGGACCACTCAGACTTATCTTTCAGAACTCAGTTGAGACAACACTTCCTCCAGGAAGCCCTCTTTGGCTTCTTAAATCCAAATTAAGTGCCCCTTCAGGGGCTCTCATTGATCTTAGTATCACCAAATTGTACTTACTATGGTGAAACCCAATTACCTTTTATAAAGAAAGGAATTTTTCTCCTCCTTGCATTCAGTTTTACATTCTGAAGAGCTAGATGATGCTTGGTACACAGTAGGGCCCCTTAAATATTTTATTAATTCACTAAAAAGTATTTGCGGAGCATCTACTAGGTGCCTGGCACTATCCTAGGAAATAAGAAATCTAGGTAATGATAAAAATTTCCCTACCTTTATGGAGTTTGTAATCTTATGTAGGAAGTGACAATCAAATCAAATATATAGTATGCCAATGGAGATAAAAACCATGGAGAAAAATAAAGCAGGGGAGAGGGGAGGGAGTGCCGGGTAGAGCAGGAGATTGCGATTTTAAACAGTGTGGTCAGGGAAAGACTCATTGAGAAGGTGACGTCTGAGCAAGGTCCAGAGGTGCTTATCTCATTGTCTGGCAGGTAAAAGATGCTGAATGATGAAAAATTTCTGCTTCTCTGAACCATTCATGGAGATTTGCTGTCACTGAGGTAACTAGTATTCCCTCAAGCTGCTTATTGAGATGACTTTGGCCAAAGGAGCTGAAGGTGAGCGCTCTGTGCAGTTCCTACTTCCTATATTCATTCTCTGGCCCAGAGGGTGTCACAACTCCTAAAGTGACCACAGAGGCCCCCACTTGACGGCTCCAGAAAATGCTCAGCTACATTCTGTGTTTCTGTTCAAGGGATCTTGATTTGGAAATGGCCCTTGACCCAGAAGATCTAAATAAGAGGGAGGACAGGAAGGAGGACAGAAATAATTCCTGCTATTTTCTTATACGTTGGTGTTTATGAATTCTCATGGTCTAAGTCTTAAAAAGTCCTAGAAGCTTTTTTAAAAAAAAGATTTAATTAATTAATTAATTAATTAATTAATTAATGAGAGAGAAAAAAAGTAAAAAGAGAGAGAGAGAGAGAAAGCATGCTTAAGCAGGGGGAGGCAGAGGAGGAGAGAGAGAAAGAAGCAGACTCCCCATTAGCTTGGGAGCTTGATACAGGGCTCCATCTCTTGACTTTGAGATCATAACCTGACGAAACCAAGAGTGGGGCGCTCAACCAATTGAGTGTCCCAAACAAACCCTTTTTAAATATTTTATTTATTTATTTACTTAGGAGTGTCTTAAGGCACCTTGGAGACTTTTACTGATTTATGTTTTATTAACAAACACATCCCTTCAAAAGTATTGCTAAGGTCAGTAGGTTATGCACGTTTTTTCTTTTTTATAGTGCAAGTACACCCTCCTACTTTAAGCACTTACTACAGGTGAATTTTGTGTAGTGATTGAATCCAAATGAGCACTTCTGTAAAGGCAACCAGTCATGATGCAGGAGTGTTTTCCTGTATGTTTTATCCATGGCAGACATCACCAAAGTGGCCCTCTAAGGAGTCCACGTAGGCGGCACTGGGAGCATTGGCATCTTAGTGGCCACAGAGGGGAAATCGATCTTGGGGAGAATCATTTTCTCAAGGAATGGAAACACCAACACAGACAAACCAGGGAAGCTTGTTCTTCTACCCCTGTGTTCCTGGTTCCTTTTGAAGGCCCTCAAAAGGTCAGAACCTTCAAATCTACCTGGGCTGGGGGGCGAATTAAATACTGTCTTCAACTGTATTAGTTTCCTAGTGCTGCTGTAACAAATGACCACAAACTTAGTGGCTTCAAACAATACAAATTCATTATTGTACAGTTCTGGAGGTCAGATGTCCTAAAATCAAGGTGTTCACAGAGTTGTGTACTTTCTGGTAGCTCTCGGTGGGGGGAATCTCCTTTTTTGTCTTTTTCAGCTTCTAGGGACACCTGCATTCCCTGGTTTGTGCCTCCTTCCTCCATCTTCAAAGCCGGGAGGGTAGAAAATTCAGGTATCTCTCTGACTCTGATCTCTGCTTCCATAGCCACATCTTCTCCCATGCTGACTCTGGCTCTTCTATTCAAAGGACCTTTGTGATTATATTTGAAGTCACTCAGATAATCTAGGATAATTTCCTCATTTTAGCTTCATTAATTTAATCACATCTGAGAGTCCCTTTGTCTAATAAAGTATCATATTATGGGGATTAGAACACTGACATCTTTGGAGGGCCATCGTTTTGCATACTATAGCTATGTTCATACATAATTAAAGGTGTGCCTTGACAATAAGGAGGATTTTTTTTTTTAAGGGAAAGAAAACTGCCACTTATTGAACAGGGTGTGCAGGTGTTTACATATCTAATCTTCTTTAACATATTGGAATTTGCTCGATCTGGACATGGGTGTCATTCAAGGTAGTCACGCTAGAAGGTCACGGGTGTATTTTAATGAAGTTCTCATTGCTCAAAAACATTTTGAACTTTCTGAAATCACCTTGAGAGCTCTCACTGGAATATCCTTAGTGGAAGTAACTGCTCATTCTTCGAGAGTAGGTTTTATATTTTGGAAAGAACACAAATGCTGGATTAAGCTAGATAATATTTTTGGGATCTAAAGGAAGGATAAATTATAAAGAAATTTGCATGACTTAAAATTGGCTCTGAAGATGTGAAGGAAATTCTACAATATTTTGAACAATGGTAGACACATCTAAATAAGTGTACAATAAGAAGCCCTTTGAAGAATAATATTAATTTGAAAGTATAAATTTGGCTATGTTTACTAAACTCCTTTGTTTATAACTTATACAGTAAAATATTATTATTACTTCAAGGACATTTTTATTTGAAAAGAAAGAGAATTCTTATATAGGAAGACATTTCTAATGAAACCATTTGGCGTTTGCTGACTCTTAATTCTCATGTTACACTGTCTAATTAGGGAAGCTACTTCTTACAAACTAGCTCTTTTCAAGTCCATTATCTTTTCATATTGTATCCCCTAATTAAATCCTTTATAGGATATAGGATTGTTTTTTAAATGAACCCAAACTAGATCACTGGTTTAAAAAATTCTCAACTCTTGTTAACCAATACATAAAATCTTTTACTCTCTCTTTTATTTTATTAATAATCTTTAATGTTCCAAGAAACCAGGGAAGTTAATTACCTGGAGAAAACTATGAGAAATTATCAATAATGTTATTTATAGAATTTTGCTTAGAGAAAGGCAGAGAGGATGATTTGAAATAAAAACATGATTAAACTTCTATCAAAAGATTTCATATGTATAAAAATCACTTAAAGGCCAAATGAACACATTTGGGCAATGAGCATACCTTAATTGGCAGGATTTTAAAGCATTGCTAATTGGAACACTTTTTTTTTAAAAGATTTTATTTATTTGACAGCAAGAGAGGGAGTACAAGCAGGGGGAGCAGCAGGCAGAGGGAGAAGGAGAAGCGGGCTCCCCACTGTACAGAGAGCCTGATGCAAGGCTTGATCCCAGGACCCCAGGATCATGACCTGAGCCCAAGGCAGATGCTCAACCCACTAAGCCACCCAGGTGCCCCAAGGAATACTTTTTTTTTTTTCTAATTAAGTATAGCTGATAAACATCCTTAAATTACTTTTAAGTGTACAACACAGTGAATCATATTCTATACATAAAGTACAATTCTATACATAAAGCTCACTCCAGTAAGTATAGTCACCATACAACATTATTACAATATTATTGACTATATCCCCAGTCTATACTTTTAATCCTGTGACTTATTTATTTTATAACTGGAATTTTGTATCTCTCAATCCTCTTTACCTATTTAACCCATCACCCAACCTCCTCCCCTTTGGCAACCACTGGTTGGTTCTCTGTATTTATGATTCTGGTTCTGGGTTTTTTTTTTATTTGCTTTTTTTTTTTTTTTTTTGTATTTTAGGTTCCACATATAAATGAAAGCACATAGTATTTGTCTTTCTCTGTCTGACTTATTTCACTTAGCATAATACCCTTGAGATCCGTACATGTCGCAGGTAGCAAGATCTCACTTTTTTATGGGTAATATTCCAGTGTTCGTGTGTGTGTGTGTGTGTGTGTGTGTATCACATCTTCTTTATCTATTCACCTATTGATAGACACTTACATCACTTCTATATTGTGGCTATGGTAAATAATGCTGTGGTGAACATAATGATGCATATATCTTTTCAAATCAATGTTTTTGTTTTCTTTGGGTAGATGCCCAGTAGTAGAACTACTGAATCATACTGGAACATTCTGACTTTCAAACATTTAATTAGTTAGTTTCTATTAAGACTTAGAAGTCATAAATTTCCAAAGTAAAGAAAACTTTGAGTTTTGAAATTTTATTTACTTGGACATTAGAAGATTTTGTTTTTAATACTATGCTTTCTGTCTCAGTCTCATTTTCTCCATCTCTCTTTTTCCCTTTTGCATATACAGACACACACACACATTTAGAGGTGCTCACTAAATCTACTTGCAAGTCCCTACTTACATGAATGGGAACACTGACTAAACGTGTCCATTTGCCCATAATTTCACTGATTGTATTCTGTAGAGGGCATGTATATTTGGAAGGTGTAAGGCAGTCAGCAGTTAACAGATTAATCTGTGGAGTACAGAGACAGACCTTGGGATATCCAAGTCTGGGCCACCTGTATCTTCCCTCTGCCCTGTTCACTCTTATCCACCAAATACACCAGGCTAGGCATTTTGGCCACTAACTCTGAAAATATAAATCCTTGTGTGCAGTATAGTATTGGACTAAGGAGTGTTTTGTCTTTCACAAACTCAGTGTATAGAAAGAATACCTATAGAAACAAATATAGTTACTGTTCATGGTTCAAAATGGTTTCTAAGAAATCATTTATAAGAAATACCTTGTACATTTCCCAGTGTGTTAAAAATATAAATCATTTTCAAAAATTTATTTGGAAACGGTATTTCAGGAACATGTTCGTTGCAAAAAAAAAAAAAAAAAAGATGGTGCATCTGTACCACAGAAGAAAATTTCCTTGATTTTTTTACATGTTCAGCAACAGCATTCCATGGTTTTAAGGTTTGTTTAGCCCCTGGTACTGTGAAAACATGATTCCAAGTAGGACACTACCGTATTTGCTTGTGCAATTTCCCTTGATATTTTCACTCCCAAACAGAGTGGGCTGGAAGAATTTTGTTTGGAACCAGGAGCGATCTCATTAATCTTTATGAGATTTCACCTCTATTGACTGGCAAATGGTCTTACATGAGGTAACACAGTAATCAATCAGTGGCAAAGCTAATTGGAATGTGGGTTTCCTAACATTTGCCTTGTGTCTCAAGCAAGGTCTTCCACCTACATCAGTTTGTACGCAACTGTACAATTTTTCATTGCCAATTTGCTGTCCAAGAGTGAGAGTGTGTGAGAGGATGGACTGGTTTGGGTGACAGGTGTCTTTTTAATTTTTTTCCTAAATTGGATCAATGGAAAGAACACACCAAGTGGAAAATATGTGAATAAAAGGGAGCTGGTATCTTTTGAGCACCTACCACATGTTGGAGGCATGGCTATAGGAGTGGGTGTCCTAGCTTGGCTGACTAACTGTCACACCGATCTCAGACAAGTCTGGGAATGCTGGAAGACCAGTGAAAGTTCCACCTACAGGAAGGACGGAGGAACTTGACTGAGGAAGGTGTTGGAGGTGGTGGCAGGATCAGAACAATATGATGTGCTATTGTTTGTGCCACTATTTTTGCCTCAGGCTGCGGGGAAACAAGGACCACTGCACCTGATGTTACATTTGCATACCTAGGACCACACCAGAAGGCAGGTTTTCTAAATTCTTAGAAGCAGGAAAACTGATGTTCAGACAGAAAGCAAATGTACAAGGGGATCTCACTTATTTATAACCTGTCTACATGAGCCATTGGAGCTGACAATAACCAGGGAACCAAGTGGCCCTGCCTTGCTGTGGGATTCACGCTGTCAGTAAAGTCTAGGTTTATAGATCCCACCAAATGTCTACTCTGGAGAGTCCTTTCTGTCATTGTGGATTCAGCCCCTCCTCTCTGTAATATAGCTACATTTTATTACTGTTCACTCTACACTGAAATCTGTGTATACATCTGTCTTCCAGAAAAACAGGATAAAGTTTTTTGGAAATTCAATTTCCCATCCGTTCAATCATGCCCCATACAGCCTTCTACCCATTAAATGGAGCCATGAGGAAAAAGAGAACATGTCTTAGGTCCTTTATAGAACAGAGAGGTCATTCATCAGCTTTCAAACACCAAGCTGCCTATCCTGACTTCTTCAATAAAGAAAGGTCTAGAGCCAGCTTCAATGACAGAGAAGGGATAAATTCTGTAATTCTTCTTCCACCATATCAAGAATTAATATTGCGAATGACATCAGAGTGTCTTCCAGAATGTGGGAGGTTGCTCTTTCCTACCTAAGGACCCAACCAGGATGCCTGGTGTCCTGGAAGGAGGATGTGACACAAGGAAGTCCATGCTAGAGAGAAGATGGAGGGACATGTTTGTCTCTCCCACCATGGACTGTGGGAAGAGAAAAGGAAATTAACATCGGAGAAGTGAGCGCTGAGTCACGTGTGCCCAGAGGTGCCCTCTCTGGATTAAAGTCCCAGGGGAGAGAGAAGGCTAGATAGAGAGGAAGCAAGCAAAGTGCTGGTTTCCTTTTGGGATGGCCACACCAACCTGAAGAGGCCACATCAGAGAACAATGAGAGGTAAAGTATCATTGGCAGAGAGCACTCTAGTTCCCCAGAATCCTTTTTGGCTCCTGTTTGCCAGACGTCTGAGTGCTCTGCAAAGGGGTGCAGGCTGGCTTACCTGGGGTTGGGTAAGGGGTTCCAAGTGGCAGGTGCCAACAAATACCTGGAGGCCACAGCATCAAGGAGCATCAGAGGGCCAGTCAGCAAGGAGAGGGAGACCACGGGTGGCAGAGTGAACATCAGAGCGCCAGGCCCAGAATGGGGCAGGAGCTCCATATCCAGCAAGTGCACACCCAACAACAGGAGGATTGTCCTACAGTGGAGAGCAGCCAAAGGACCAACATAGCCCCAAGGTCACACTACAGACCCACCCACACACCATCTCAGAAGTGAGTATGGAGGAAGGGACTTCTGAGAGGCTGAGCATTTGTCCAAAAGCTGCTGAACTCTCCATAGAAAATTTGTAACTGGAAGAAATTAGTAATTTTTATATCAGATCAGACCTTTCCCTCTACCTACTGCTATTCAGCCAGTTTGTGGGCATTTTCGGGGAAGGTTCACTAGAAATATTTGATAAACTATAGGATATAAAGAAGGTGTAGATGTCTTGAACATCTAAGTATACCATTACTGAATCTGTATCGGGGCAATGCCTATAACACTTGAGCTTCCTGAGAGCTGGGACAGTTTTTCATCATCCTTACATCCCCAGAGCATAGTAGAATACTCAAAAGGTGTTTAGAATTCCATATCTGAGTCCTGTGTGAATAAATGAGCTTACTGATGATAAAACTACTAAAGGTCACTGTGTTGTCTTACCCCATATACAACTCACCTTTAGAAATTCATCCTTTCATTTATTAACTTACTTATTCAAATATTTCATACATTTTTGGCATCTATGTATACATGACCTTGTGAAGGAAACAAAGATGAACTGTTTGTTCATTTATTCAAGCACCAGAAATTTATTCAGTGCTTACTGTGTACCAGGTACACAAGTCCCACCTTCAAGTCCTTACAGATAGGCAGGAGGGAGGAAGTATGTAAAAAAAAAAAAAACTATCATGAAAAGTAGAAAATGACAGTGACCATAAGAAAAGTGAAGATAAAGAAACAGAGTCAAGACTGGATCCAGGGCATGTTTTCCTGTCCTCCAAGCACGGTTGTTACAGAGTACAGTGGAAAGGAGGGAGAGAGGTGCTCCTCTTCCTTTCCAATGGCTTTACCTCTGGCATCTGGGGGAGCAGCCCATGGGCTTTGAGTCAATGGAGGTAGAATATAAATGCTTTCTTATGTAGAAGGCGGTTCTATAGAACACACTTAAAGACAGGCTGGTGGGGGGGGGGGCACCTGGGTGGCTCAGTCAGTTAAACATCTGACTTCAGCTCAGGTCATGATCCTGGGGTCCCAAGATCGAGTCCCACATTGGGCTTCCTGCTCAGCAGCAAGTCTGTTTGTCTCTCTGCATCTGTCCCAGTCCCCTGCTCATGCTCTCTATTCCTTTCTCTCTCAAATGAATAAATAAAATCTCAAAAAAAAAAAAAAAAAAAGACAGGGGATGCCTGGGTGGCTCAGTGGTTGAGCATCTGCCTTTGGTTCAGATCATGATCCTGGAGTCCCGGGATCAAGTCCTGCATTGGGCTCCCTGCAGGGAGCCTGCTTCTCCCTCTGCCTATGTCTCTGCCTCTCTCTGTGTCTCTCATGGATAAATAAATAAAATCTTAAAAAAAAAAAAAACAAAGACAGGCTTAGGGATGGGCATAGTAATGGAACTAAGGAGAGGCTGAAGATAGTTTTTGTATGTTCCTTTGATGATAACCAAGGGCTTATATTCTCTCTCAGGATAAAAGGCTGACAGATAACCTGCAGTGCTCAATCAAATATTTAGATTTGAACTGCTACATATTTAAGTTATTTCTACAATCATGAGAATAAAAAGTCCAGATCTAAGAAATCCGAAAGACATTCAGAATATCATATTCCCTTTAAGGGTAAGAACTTTGTATGCTTTAAAAGCTTTGCTTTTTCAATGTACTTTAAAATATCTCTGGAATAGTCACAAACTGCCTCAGTCCTGCACCAGGGAAAGATAAAAATAGCAAGGGTAAAGAATGAGTTACAGTCTTAAAGCTGAGCTTGTAATCGTAAACTCAAGCCCATGGACCTGTTTCTAATGTGCATAGGTGGGTTTTGTCTCTGAGCTCATCTGCACTGGTGGAAATGCAAGTTGGCTACAAATAAGAAGTTTAGTGATTTTCTTTCATGTATCATAATTTCTTGACTATGATACTATGGGTACATGACCCCTGGGGAGGAGTGGTACCTCTCTCCTGTCTCCACTAAGCAACACATACTTTCTTCATCACACTACTATATTGTATCCTACCTGGTAACATAGATGCCCACTGTCCCACAGCAGGGCTTGGGTCTGGTCAGGAGTTGTATCTCCAGCCCCTTGCTGGAGCATTGGCATTTTTAAATTAATAAACACATCTGTAGCACAAGTCTACTCATATGGCTTAAAATGTAGACATAATAAGGTACAAACTACCCAGCCTTTCTCTGTATTTATTTAACTCATAACCTACTGAAAATTGACAAAGAGAAGACCCAGAAAGGCCTGAGAATTATGTCAAGCAATGAGGAAAAACTGTTGGATGTGTATATCATGTCATATTGTGTATGTTACCTGTAGATGTTGGATGTGTATGCCTTGTAGAATTTGTACTCACGATTGCATAGCACACTGTGCATTGGGGAGGCTGGCTTGCATTCTGCATCAACCTGCCCTAACATGCCTGAGTCAGAGGAGCAGGACAGAAAGAAAATAACCAGGGCCAGAGGGATTTCTTTCTTGTCCTCTGCTCCTGATGGAAACTACCTGAAGAATGGAAAGTGCTCTGAGGAGGAGGTGTGTTAGAGGTACAGACCCCACAGCATGGTTATCAGCAAGAGTACTGCAAATCGTTTCCAACGTGAGGTAATTTTAGTTACCAAATACCACGTTTGAAGAGACCAGCTTTCTTCTTATTTCACAGAAGCACTAGTTTCATCTGTTTGCATTTTAGTACTACATGGGTGAAAAAAGATGGATAATCTTTAGGCGAGAAGTTGTAAAGCTGATATTTCTACTGAAATGGTTCATATAGCACAGTTATAAAAATAGCATAGCTTTTAGAATTTATCCAAATGTCATTGCTAATCTACCTCAAAGTCACAGGCACTATGTATTCATTCCCTACAAGTCAACAAATACAAATTCACAAATGTGTCTTTAGAATACAATCCTTATAAATCCTTATAAATCTCTTTGTTTTCTAATAAAGGAAACAGTTGGATTTCTTCAATGTCTCTCCTCCATCATCTTTTTCCTTAATATGTTATCTCTTTTGCCATTGTTAACTTTCTTGAGCTTCCAACTATAAAGGCAAAGTTAAAAAAAAAAGTTCCCCCCCCCAAAGATGTTCAACATTATTAGCCCCTAGGGATCTACAAATTAAAACCATAATGAAATATCATTATGTATGTTTTGGAATGGCTAAAATAAAAGACAATAACACCAAGTACTGGTGAGGCTAGGGAATAACTGGGTCTCTCATTCATTGCTGCTCGGAATGTAAAATGGTACAGCTGTCCTGGAAAGCTGTCTGCCAGTTTGTAAAACCAAACAGGCACTTTCCATATGATCCAGCAATTATACTTTTGAGCATTTATCCCAGAGAAATGAAATCTTATGTTAATAAAAAAAAACTTGCAAATGGATGTTCATAACACCTTTATCTGTAAAAGCCCAAGGTGGAAATGACCCAAATGTCTTTCCACAGGTGGATGGTTAAACATACTCCAGTACTTCTAGACCATGGACTATTAGACAGCAATACAAAGGAATACAGTATTGATATATGGAACACCCTGGATGCACTTAAAGATGTTATGCTAAATAAATGAGGTAACACAGGGAGTTCTGCTGTGGGAATGGGGCAGTTCTGTATTCTGACTGTGGTAGCGCTTAGACAAATTTACACATGAGATCAAATGATACAGAACTACACACCATGCACACTTGATGGAAGGAAAAGGGGTAGAAAACTGAAAAAGGTCTGTAGTCTAGTTAACAGTATTGTAATAATATCAATATCCTGGTTTTGGCATTACACTAAAGTCATATAAAATGTATTGTATATACATTTTATATGTATAAACATATGTATAAATATCAATATCCTGGTTTTGGCATTACACTAAAGTCATATAAAATGTCACCATTGGGGAAATTTGCATAAATGGTGCATACTCCAGAAGTACTGGAGTATGTTTAACCATCCACCTGTGGAAATGGTGCAATTCTGTGAGTCTATAATCATTTCAAAAATATATATTTCCAAAAAAAAGAAAAGAAAGGAAAAAACATTTTTCCTCTCAAGTTTCATGTATCAGTTGTTTGTGATCTCTAACCCTACATTTGGTGAATGAACTGAAAGGCCAGGAAGAAAAGGCAAGGAGAGGTTCTTTCGGTCTTTTTGTTTTACATCTCTGTTTTTAAGAGAATCATGAAACACAAGTATTTGGTGCTGTCCAACAATTAGTGAAGATTGTCTTTGTGAATTGTCTGTTGACTTGTAGGGAATGTATACATTATCCAATTAGTGAAGAAGTGCTTTGAAAAAGGGTTACTGGGTTGCATCTTAACATTTCTTTCCTCAAACTTCCATGGCTCTCTTTTACTTATAAAATTAAGTCACACTCTTCATACTGACATTGAAAATCTCCTACAGTATGGCCCCAATTTAACTTTTCAGCTGCATCTTCCTCTATTGCTTTAAGAGAATCTATTGCTTCAATCTGTTCTCTACGCCAGAGCCCGAGTTTTCCTTAAAACTCAAATTTGGCTTCCCATGGCACTTAGCCTAAAGACTCAAACCTCTGATCTGGCCATTAAGACTCATAGTGTCTGGTCCCTGACTCCTTTTCCAGGTCATCTTGTACCACTCTTCTTTCTCTATGCCCAGCCAAATGACCTCTCCTTGCCATAGTCCTTCCCATGCAGGGCCTTAAGTACATTTGTCTTCTTTGCTTGAATCTCTTTCCACTCATTTTTTAGATTTCAGCTCCACTGTCAATTCTTTGGGAAAATCTTACCCAACCCCCTAGTTGAGGTCAAGTTGTTTTGAGAACTGATCTCACAGAACTGTGTTCCTTTTCTTTAGAACATCTATCCGTCATTATAACTATACTTCCATTCATTTGATTATTTGACTGAAAGCTCCATGAAAATATAGATCGTATCTATTTCTGCTTGCAACTTTGTTCACCACTTAATACAATGTCTTGAATGTAGATGTAGTCAGTAATCATTTTTTAAGTGACTGGATGAATCAAACTAGAATAATTGCTCTCCAGTCACATTCATTGGGTTTCCTGCCCCCATGCTTCTGTCATGCTCTTCCTTCCATGTGCAAAGCTATACCCCACATTTTATCCTCTCTATGTCTTATTCAATATTATAGACTCATATGAATGGATACCTTCTTGCCTTTGGAAATAAACACTGTCTCTGCCTCTGGAAACTGTAGCACTTAGGCATCTGTTTTCTTGCCATATTTGGTGTTGCTATCAATAGACCTTGCTTCTTGCCCTTTATCAATTCCTATGTTTCTGGAGGGCAAGGCTTATTCATTTCACTTTAAATCACCTGCAATAACTAGCTCATTTCTCAGATGCTTAATTAATATATTTTCCTTATTGATTAATATAAGTAAAAGCTAATGGCAGAGCCTATATTAGAAGCTGCATTGATTTTTATAGAAATAAAGGGAATTTATATAGAAATAAAGGGAACTTGTTAGTTCCACTGATTTGAATGAGTAAACAAAATTAAATTACTAAACAGCAGCACATACATGGTTCCCAGAGCAAATGCCTTCTATTCTGACCAATTATTATTATTTAATAGGTTTATTTGTTGTAGGTGGCAAAGTAATTCTAGAAATGTTAGAATCAGTTTTTTTTTTTTTTTTACTTTCCACTATTTCTTGCTCAGTAAATTACAATGAAGACCAACTGGTATCTCAGTAGAATTATTATTTTCCTTTCTCACCATAGAATTAAAATAAACCTTTTCATAAAATGGAACATTAAATTAGGCATTGAACAGCTAATTTGAGAGAAGTAGCAAGATGGATTAGGATGGTGGTGTATGCCATGGATTGAGCCAGTCATACCAGGGGACCAGCCTTAAGAATTAATTGCTACTGTTCAGAAAAAATTGAAAAAAATTTTTGGAAAAAGCTCCATAGAACTTAAGAAACCAATAATTGGTTGTGACTTGTCAATGCTTATAAGAAAAAAAACCAAAAACAAAAGACAACAGTATTTTCAAAGAAGGAAGTCTCCTCCTCACTCTCCGCTACACTCATTCATAGTTTTTAGCTCCGGGCTAATGGGCTCAGTTCTGCCACAAAGCTAATATTTGTCTCTTCCTTCTCCTACCATATCTGCGTAGACATCCTGGAGGCCTCTACATTTAGGTAGAGAACTGCTGGGAATTTCTGTCCCCCAAATAGTGGAAATCAATGCAATTGCATTAACTTCTTTAAACATTTATTTAGTACCTGGCATGTGCTAAGTTTTCTACTAGGAACAAGAGATGCAAAGGTGAACAAGAAATCACCCTTGCTGTGAAAGTACTCACAGTAGGGTGGAGTAGGTGGGCATATTCAAACATCATTCTTAGGTAATACAGACTGTGTAGACAGAGCTAACAAAGTGCCATGGGAGCACAGAAGAGAGAGATATGTTTTGTCACGGGGCTCATTGCAGTGAGGGAGAGTGAAGCTGAGTGTGGAGGTGCTGCAGCAGATTTCCCAGTATCCATTCACCTCTCCTCTCTGCAGCAGGTGACAGATATATGATTAGTGGGGTTGATCTCACCCTGACTCCATGAGTGAGTGCTGACTGGTGAGCCAGTGATCCTCAAGCAAGGATGGGACCTTCCTGCCAGAGGGCATTTGGTTGTTACCAGGCTGAAAACGATGTTGTTGGCATTAAGTGGACAAGGGCTAGGAATATTAAATGACCAATAAAGTAGGAAAGGGACCCAAATCATGAAAAATTGTCTCACCTCAGATAACAATAGTACTCCTATTGAAAAACCTAAGTCCAAAACAATCAGAAATCTCATCCTGTATTGGGTTGAGGACTCCAGTTTATTTTTATTTTTATTTTTTTTTTTGAGGAGTTCAATTTTTATGCCAATTAGCTCACAATCTTCCCGTACTGTCATTGTGGTCCAATCAGAATGGAGCTCTGGACTTTTCTTCAGTGGTTATAGACAAGCATCTTTGCTATCTTTCATTGGGCATGTAAGAAGCCTGTAGCCCCATCTAATTCCAGCTTAGACAGCTTCCCAATTCAATCTATATAACCGAAATATGTTTAGGTGATTGGTTTGCCTGTTTGATTCTTCATTTTTGTTATTGTTGTTTCTTAGCAAATTATTAGAATGTCAGGAATGTTGTTGTGGTATCAAGTCTAAGTAAGATATAATATACATGAATAATATTTTGTCTTCATCCCAGACCTTTGAGTATAAAATTCACAATATTGCCATAAAAGGAGAAATGGGAGTGAAACAAAAATGGTCAAGCTTATTATTTATGGTGTAATGAAGAATATAAATGGTGTCTGGTGAAAATCGTGAAAACCTAAATTTAAACTTGTGTAATTGTGTGTGTGTGTACAGGCATGTGCATAAAAGAAAATGAGAGGGAGGAAGGGAGGACAGTGGATGTCTTCATAAATAACACCATTTAGGAATTTATATCTTGTTCTTTTAGGAAAAATTCTGTCCCTTCAGGCTGCAAAATCTCCTCATTAAAGAAAGCTTAAAGAAAAGATTATTAAGAACCTTGATTACTTAGTCAAAGTCCATTAACATGTTCTAAAATGTTATAAGTTGTATTTAAAATAGCTCTGTTTTTATGCCTATTAATAACTCTCTTACTGATGACATATGATTGGTTGATAGTTTCCATAGCTAGAAAATATTTCCCTACATTGTCAATAGTTACAGTCTATTATGAACAAAGAGGAGAAAGACATCCAAATACATTTGAATTAAGAAAAATTAATAAGACAGAGAAATAAAGCTTTAGTTTTTATTTTTATTTTTTTTAAGCTTTAGTTTTTATACACTCAATTTCCCTCTTGTTGTAAAACCTATAGAATATTTAGATTCCCAGGTGACTAAACTGAAAGTAATCTACATCTGGAAACTAAGGAGGTTGAGAAGGATAAAAAAACCACTAGTACCTGGATACTGGTCAGAGTCGTATACTGGTAGGCCTTGACCACCAGGTAATTTGCTTCCAGGTCAATGAGTCCCAGGATCATATACTTCCACCATCTTCGTCGTAAAATTGCCAGGAGGTTTTCTTCTCCTACATTATGAAAGCGAGAAGTGGGTTAAGTACTGAATACATAATAAACTATATATTTAAAAGGATTCTAAAATATTGTTGTACTATATATTTTTTACTGTTCCTTAACAAATGTTTAATTAAACAAATGAATTGTGTCAAAGATTGACATGCTTTTACTTAGCTAATAGTCTTTATTGTAGATTTTGGCCTTTCAAGTTGGTTTCTATGCCAGAATAAGACTGAGCAGGTTTTTAGTTCACCATGAGAGGCATTTTCTCATTAACATGTGATGAAAAAAAATTATGCATGTAAAAATAAAAAGAAAGATATGACAGAAAGACTGCATAAACACACACAAAGTCCAAATTATTCTGAACTTAAGAATTGTGGTAAAATAGAAAGAAAATAGAAAGAAATGTAATGAGGGTAGTCCAATGGGCAAAGGCCTATGCTTGACAGCAGATCTGCAGTGAGACTCCAAGATGCCATCTTGAGCCCTTGCTCAATCTTGAACGTTACAATGCTTTAAACATTCTACTCTGGTGGTGTGTGGGTGATGGGAAAAGAAAGGAAGTAGGGGGTTACTCTCAGATGGACAAGAACCATAGGACCATGGTCTAAATATTGCCCCACCCCATCATCTTCACCATCTTGCCTCTTAAGCTTATATAGCATCAGAACCGATTTTGAATCCCTTAGTTTTTTATCCATATCTTTACATATTTCAAGCTTGAAATAAATCTCAATTCTCAAGGGGAATTCATGATTGTTAATAATAATAGCTCTTTGGAGCCAACCTGTGCGGTGTTTATAGAGGATCCAGAATATGCAGAAACCCTGAAAGAAGGGTGACTGTATTCATTATGTACTGCTGCATGACAAATTATCCTAAAACACTGCTGCTTAAAACAACAAATGTTTATTATCTCATAGTTTTGTGGGTCAAGGATCTAGACACAGCTTAAGTGAAACAGGTTCTGTTTCATGGTCTCTCAAGAAGTTGCAGCTAAATTGTCATCCATGGATGTGGTCACATCTGAAGTATTGACCAGCGTGGGATCTGCTTCTAAGCTCACTCAGCATGGCTATTGGCAGGTCCCAGTTCTCACCAGAAAGGCCTGCCTGAAAACATGGATGTTGGTTTCAGCCAGAATAAGCAATGAGAGAGAGAGAGAGAGAGAGGGAGATGATAGATATAGATAGATAGATAGATAGATAGATAGATGATAGATAGATAGATAGATAGATAGATAGATAGATAGATAGATAGATGATAGATAGATAGAGATAATAGATGGAGATGGAAACTATAACCTCTTTTATAACCTATTATCAGAAATGGGAACTCTCCTCTATTCTCTTCTTTAGAAGAGGGTTAATAAATTCAACCCACATTCAAGGGAAAGAATTTTGTAAGGATGTGAATACCAGGAGGCAGAGATAACTGGAGCCCATCTTGGAGGTTGGCTACCCAGTGACACACACCATTAGTACTATGGCTGTGCTTAAGCTGGTCTGCAAGAACCTCAACAGATTCCATATCCTCACCTGTCTCTGAGACATTCTCAGAACTTTGGACTCCTAATTTCTACCCCTGGCCTTACTCCAGCGGCCATGACAGGAGGTGAAGGCTTTGTCAACCTTATGGAGACTTGTAAAGCAAAGCTTTCCAGCTGCATAGAGAATGTATTATTGTGTCTAATTGGCAACAAGAAGGGAGAGGTCTCGGGACCTTCTGTAGCTAATCCAGTTTTCAAGCTTCTTTTGGATGCCACACTTTTCATATCCTTTGTTCCACGTACACTAAAAATCTCTCTGACTCAGTGAATTGCTAATTCCTGTTCATCCTTCAAAATTTAGCTATTCTCTGTCATTTTGTCTGATGCCACTGCCCCCTGGGCAATGTTTATCCAGCTCTGTATTTTCCTTTCATATGAACGTGATTACTTAGCAATTGTCCCTTCACTAAACTGGGAGTTTGGGGATGATAAGACATCAATGTCTTACTCATACATGTATCCATAGCTCTTAGTATACTGACATATAGTAAGGATTAGCTAAGTGTCTTGGAATGAGTAAATAATTGAACTGAAAAAAACATGAAGAGCTAGTTCTCTGAATATGTCAAGAGTCAGCTCTAGAATATGAGTCACACTTCTCAGTGTTTTGCACTGAGATTCATAGCTGGTGGATGTGATCCCTAAGGTTATTTCTTTACAGCCAGCTCATTTTGGCAATGCCCCTGCACAGCATTTCTGCCTTTCTTACTTGCCTTTGCATCTGATCAATCAACAGACCTTTCATTATTTATCTTGTAAATTAGTTATTTGTAACCTGATTAAATAGTCATGTCTTCTTGAGAGATTTTAAAAAATCTCAATGTCTGGGAACAGCCGCCCAAAATTCTGATGTGATTGGCTTTGGGTGGAGTCTGGGCATTGGGTTGAGGATCAAATCTTTGACTTTCAAATGACTGATGTCCAATGGTCATCCTCAGGATGACCTGAAGTAGGAATTCCAAAGAGATATAACCACAGAGTACTGAAGGCTCTTCATACAAAAGAAACATCTGCACATCTGTCCTGAAGTATACTTTCCCTTGTCTTGTACCTGGGTTTTTTCTTGTGTTGATTCCTCTACTTAGACTATTCTTCCTTCAGTCTCTAAATGAAGAATCAGCATAGACAGTACCACCAGGAAGTCTTCCTAGGTCTGGGTTTCCCTGTAATGTGTTTCTTTAACACCCTTTGCCTATCCCACATATACTACTTATCTCACTATATTATAATTACCTGTTTTCTTGACTGTATTACTTATTATATTATTAACAATTTGAAGAGAGTGGCATTGCTTTGGTGATCACTTTATCTCTAAGATCTAACAGTAAATGGTGAGTGGTCAATAAATAATATGAAATGTATGAATAAATTTCATGTTTAATAATCTCAGCAATGCTAAATAGATCGAAATTGAGGCACTTAAAATATATCTACTATAAACATTCATGTTTCAGACAATGAAAATTGTTTTCTAGTTAGAATGTAGGCAGCATCTGACACAATTAATTTGGTGACCATTTTACACATGACATACTATACATAGGACATAAAAAGGTCGATGGCATATTTAAACTGCAAAGCTGCAATTCTATAGTCACAGGTCATTGTCCCAGTTAATTTACACGATGAACAGAGAATTGCCAAACTCAGAGCATACCAGCCACATCTCAATGATGTAAGACTGAAAATCTGGGTCATGGTCCTGTGTTTGTTCTACCAATCAATAACATATTCAAAGTGTAATTCATTACACAGATTTAAAGGAATGATTAGTTGCCTTGCAGTTCTGAAGAAGTCTGCAAAGCAAAACACCCTAAATAAATGTTCCATGTTGTTCCATATTGTTTCATCGGAAGCACCAGAAAACATACGACATTCTTGCATACCAGAATTATCCAGGATAGCAAGAGAGCACTTTTGTATTTTCAGCTAAGCAAAAAATCCAGCCCTTAAAAGGACTGCTTAGGGATTTATCTACATGACTCTCATTAACACTGATGTACAATAGGCCATTAAAATTCTTTCTAGAATAATGAAAATGCATTCTTTACAGCCTTTGTGCCAAACTGCTCCCTAAATCTCATAAAATAGGGCCATCCATAAGAAACACCAGCACAATTGGTGGTATGTTAATGTTTTGAAATTCTTTTTTTTTTAATTAACTAGAAGGAATAATAAAATCCATGGGTAGAAACTTTAGAATTACAGTTTCCCATTTAAATGCATTCTGTTAATTATTTTTATCATCGATATGTTCAAATATAAATAAAAATTTTAGAGAATAATAAGGTAACCTCCAGCCTGATTTAATAAATGTCAACATTTTGCCACATTTTGCTTCAGAAATTTGGGGTTTTCTTTTTTTTGAGGAAGAACATGTTACAGACAAAAACCAAAGCTCTTTTTCTGTTCTTGCCTGATTCCATTCCTTTTCCTCCTTCCTCAAATCGCTGTCTTGATATTGTGGATTCTTCATGCTTGTGTTTTTATTATACATTTTCTACATATATTTGTATTTGTATCTGAAATAGTATATAACTTCTTTTGGTGTGTTTTTAGACTTTGAATGAAAGTTTACTGTATATACTGTAGATGTCCCTCTGGATTTCTTTTTTTTTTTTTAATGCTTAACATTGTCTTAGAAATGCATCCCTATTGTTTCAAGTAAAGCTAACCCATTTATTTTAAACATTGCATATTATCATATTTATGACTACGCCACAATTCATCCAGTCTCCCACTAACAGACATCTAAGGAACAGTGCAGCAAAGAAAGTTACCTTAGTTTGAAGCAACAGCATTCCACTGACAATAACCACATCAACAATTAAGAATAGGGAAAGAAATTACTGACAGTCTTGATCATGTCATTTATATCTAATTTTACTAAGCACCGACAGCATGATCAATCAAAAGTGTTTTTGAATTTTTGTAACAAGTAACTTCTATGATACTTACTCTGTATCAGGCCATATCTGCATGCTTTACAAATACTAACTTACCTAATCCCCATAATAATCGGATATAGTAGACATTGCCATTAACCCTATCTGCAGAAGACAAGACCAAGGCATGGAGGAGTTGAGGAACTTGCCCCAAAGGTCACACAGTTAAGGCAGGATCTGGACTCATGACAATTGGGCACTAGGCTTCATACTCATAAGTACTGTATAATCTTGCCTCCCTGATTTGTAAATGTGGCATTGTCCTCAGGAGTCACAGATTTATTAATAAAGGCCCTCTCATGACCTACCTGTCCAGACACCTGCTGGATGCCCCTCTGCTAACTCCACGGGGGGCCCATCACATTGAAGCCCATGTGTGTGGCACCCCCCCTGGAGTTGCCAGTGCCCAATGATGCAGCTCCTGAAGCACCTTAGGGATCAATATGTGTACCATCGCCATCAAATCAGTATCAAGGATTTGGTGTCTCCTTGCCTAATCTAAGTCCACGACAGAATTTCCCTTGTGAAATTTTACATTGTGAAATGTAAAATAAGCTTTAAAATCAATTCTATGGCTTAAAAAAACTCTAATGACAAGAATTACCGTTTTATGTTGTACTGCTTACTAAAGCTGCAGGCATGGGATCAATGGTCACATGTGGGGTGGGGGGAGGGTGGTGGTGATGAATACGTGCTGAATGAAGGAGGAGAAAACTTGCATAAAAACTGAAACATGGTTCATATTCATGGCAGTGCCTGGAAGACTGAAGATCTTTGATCCACAGTGTTCTTGTTCGCCCACCCCCAGTGGTCATCTGAGTAAAGAATAATAGTACTGTAAGACCACATGGGAGGTAAATTCAGCTCCAGGAACAAGAAGCAGCATTATTCTTGGGACATTTTCATTAAGGGCTCTCATGGGTGGTGTGATCCTTCATGGTGTTCTTAGGCAAGAACAGAACCCAGTACACTTTGCGCAGAGAGTCTGCAGCAAGCACAAAGCCCCGACACAGGAGGAGACCCTTAATCCTTGAACGGATACCCTCTTGTCTCACAATTTGGAGCCATAAAACTGTCTTTCTTTACCAGAGCTCTAAAGGGAAGTGTTTTAAGTATTAATCAGTGAAACCGTAAAAAACAAATGACTGTTAATCACTCACCTTTAAAAGCTAAAGTTTAGTATTAGGATGTAGAGCTTAAAGCAATTCTCTTTAGTGAGAAAAGTGAGCAAATAAATGCACTAATAAGGAAATGAAAATATAAATTGTTCACAGAAAGGATTGCAACCAGTTTCACTTGATAATATGAACCCAATATACAAAACACAAAAAAGGTAGATAATAAGATCCCATTTTGTTTGTATGCTTTTAGTCATTTTTGCTATTACAAACAGGTACTGAGATTAGAAAGAGCACAAAAGACAGTGTTTTGTCTCGGTAGCAAGCAGACTTGGGTTTGAACACAGACAGCCTTCTGCTATGTGGTACTAGGTAACTTGGTAAATGGCTCTAAACCGCAATCCCGCTACTACAAAATAGGGGTTATAACAACAATCTCATGGGGTATTATAGATTAAAGGTAGCATGAGTAATGTATATAAGCGAGTCTCTAATATAAGGTACGTGCACAAAACATGACAGCTATTGACAGGGTTCGGAAAGCCTTGTAATCCTTCTAGCCATCCACAACGTGCTAGCTCACTATGTGGGGTAGATGCTGCATAGAGGAAGCCCAGGAAAGTGAACCCTCATCATTATTCATTAGGGCACTGGCCATACATCCCTCTCTGTCTCTTCCCCTGGATCACACTGGAGCCAGCATAAGATGTAGGACATTTGTCCAAACTACAGGCAGGCTGAGGGTCTTGTCTTTGACACCTCTGGCCTGGAACAAACCCGTGTCTTGATACTTTGGATCACATCACTGACTGGAGAGCGGAGGCTCTGAGAATGCACCAGTTCTCTACCACGGCATCCCCGTCCCCCTCAGCCCCTCTCTTGTTTACATATCCTCACCTGTGCCTCACACAGTGAGTTAGACAAGTTAGTCAGTGTATGAATAACACCTTTAAAATCTGCTCAGTCATCTGGCTGTTTTCCAGAAATGTCTAATAAAATTTTGGAAAAATATCGAAAAGCAGCTAAAAATGAATTATAATCACATCAGGTTCTGGTAGCTGTTACTTTCAGATGAAAATGAGAGAGAGAAAAAAAAGCCTAGATGTGTGGAAGTGATTACACACAGGATAGGCTTATTAACAAGAAATTCATTTTATTTCTTTCAAAGTTATGTTTTTGGCATTGATAATTAAAATATAACATTCTAGCTCTAATTATGAGCTCAATCTATTACCTCTTCTGAGATAAAAATGTTTACACACTGTAATATGAAAATAAAAGTCTCAGTGTATGTTACTATTTTTAACATGTACCAAATGACTTAAATCTTAGAAAACTTATCTTTCTGGGTTTTTTTTTTTTCAGCTGTCATCTTGTTTTTTTTAAGATTTTATTTATTTATTTTAAAGATTTTATTTACTTATTCATGAAAGACAGAGAGAGAGAGAGAGAGAGAGAGAGAGAGAAAGAGACAGGCAGGGGAGTCTGATGCAGGACTCAATCCCAGGACCCCAGGATCATGACCTGAACCAGAGGCAGACACTTAACCGCCTGAGCCACCCAGGCAACCCAACTGTCATCTTTTATGAAGCTAAGATATATGATTTTATGTGGCACATTTATACCAAAATATCCAAATTTCCAAAATATCCAAACTTCCTGTTGTCTTGATGTGTATCAGAAAACACAATTCTTACCACTTTCTTCTTCATAGCAATATAAAAATTGGTGGCATATTTCCCTAACTTTTATCATACAGATAGTTAAAACACATAGGCAGATAAACAAAGAACTCTATAGGATATCTAAAAACCTATATACAAAAACTCCGTACCAACTATTAAATTCTGTCAACCTATACCTGTGTGTTATGGGTTGCTTTACCTCTTAGAAAATAGTGCATGAGATGTGAGGACCTCCCCTAGACAAATCCCACCTAGAACATAAAATATCCTTTAAAACATGTATACAAAAAAAATAAATAAATAAAAATAAAAATAAAACATGTATACAGTTCAGCATGCATTTTACATTCTTGGACAGAGTACTGTATGCAAGAATAAATGCGCTTGAATGGCTAAACAGTCATTATGAATAACTGAAAGGAGACTCTGAAAACCTTACAAATGCTGCATGGCCACACACAAAAACGTAACCCATTAAAACCAAGCCCATCTTTCTCCCCTAACCTCCTGTCTAGTTTATACCTTGTATGGAGTCACTACCCCTTGGGGACCAGTTTAACTTTGTGTATCTTTTGCAGTTATCTATGTGTGTAGGTTCTTGCTCTGAAAAGTCTCACCAACAATTCTTCCCTTTTGACTTAGGTAGTGAGTCTATGAGGCTGGGCCTTTCCCTTGGGGCTGCTGGGCTATTCAGCTCCAGGAGGCAGACTTCTCAGAGAACTCAACAAGAATGGTGGCCTTTGAAGTCATGTATATGGCAGTCACACCTTCCCTTCGGAGGGCAACGTAGGGAGAGCACTGGAGCCTTTAAGCAGTGGGCTCTAAACCAGTCTTGCCTATGCATTTGCCGTATGATGTTGTTCTGAAACTTAGTCGCTCTAAACCTCAATTTTCCTCATCTCCACATTAGAGCTACTAGGTGGTCCTGCCTTCTTGAATATTTGTTAGGACTAAATGAGATATTTGCAAAAGGCATGGTGCCTAGCAAATAGCTCATGTTATTATTATCTTGATTTTTATCATAGCAGGTCTTTCTTTCCTCATGCCCAACTCCCTACATAATGTAGTTGTATAGTAAAGAATTTAACCTTGCCTTAAAAGAGGTCTGATATTTGTCCTAGGCTAACAATATAATTTAGGGTAGGGGCTGGCTGGGACAGAAGGGCCAACAATGTGATTCAGTGTGGTGAATTTGGGTCACTCTCAGAGACTGGAGATTGAGATCAGCCACATGGGCAATGAATCACGCCTACATCGTCGAGTCCCAATAAAAACCCTCGATGCAGAGGGTCTAGTGAGTTTCCCTGGTTGGTGATATTTTGTCCATATTCTCACACATTGGTTTTGGGAAAGTAACACATCCTGACTTCACATGGAGAGTACAATGGAAGCTCTTGGCTTGGTTACTTCTCCTGGACTCTGCTCTATGTGCTTCCTCCCTTGGTTGATTGTTAATCCGTATGCTTTCCTTATAATGACTATTACCATGCCTATAGCAGCTTGCAGTGAGCTCTTAGCACATTACTGAACCCGAGCATGGTTCTGGGGATACTTCTCACCTACGAACTTGCAGTTGGTGTCAGCAGAGAGGGTAGTCCTATGTGAACCCTAAACTTTCTCACTTGGTTTAAACTCTCACAGTTGGTGTGAGGTAAGGGTCATGTTGTGGCTGTGCCCCTAAATCTCTGCAGGAGACTTTCCTCAAACACAACCTAATGTGTCTCTCTCTTGCTCAAGAACTTGAGTACATGTTAGGTGTATCTCAATAACCAGATGCCAGAATCCTCCAGGTCTGAATTCAAACGAAAACAAACAACTAGTCTCCTTTCCAGATGATGTTAAACAATGCATATGATTTTTATCTTAAAAAAGATTATAAAAACTTTGTGCTTTATCCCTAAATTTTCTGTCATTATAAGGAGATCGCTTACAATGGGAAATACTGCTCACAAGCTTAAAATGGTTAATGATAGGTTGGCTGTGTGTGGGGGCAAATGCTTTGATTTGAAATTATTCAAAGCAATCATAATAAAACTATGTGCTAATATAATCTCTCTATTTTCCTGGGTGAGCCCCGCTGAGAGGAAAATGTATTTGTCCTTTTTAATGACAAGACTATTTTCCTTTTCTTCATCCCATTTTGTGAAAAGTGACCCTACTTGCCTTTTGGAGGTTTCCTGTAATTGGCTCTGATGCCTCTTGACATTAGCAGATGAATCTGTCAGTTTTATGAATTTTGTTTCGAATAAAGAGCTGTGTAGCAGCTAATGACACATGATGTAAGGGGAAGAGGCCACAGCGGGCTTGCCTCTGGACTCCTGCTACTTGCTGAGCATATTCAAAAGACAACATGACAGAAGGTGCCAGCCTAAACTCTTGAGGGCTGACCTTGAGCTCTGACATGAGAACATCTGTCATGGTGGACATATAGGTTAGAACCAACATGAGAAATTAGCGAAAGAAGTGTCAACAGGCCAGAAATTCTGGTAAGGCAGAAAGCTGGTCAGCCTCCTCTCTCCCCTGTCCACCCTCCCACCTTCCAGCCCAAATGCCAAGCACAGATCTACCCAAGGCCATGTCTGCTACCTGACATCTATTTTTCATTGAACACCATTTGTCAGGCACTGACACTATATATTCATTCTCTCATTTACTTGCCACCCTCCACTCTAGGTTAAAAGCATAGAGCCAAAAAGACCTGTGTTGAGGTACTGACTCTGCCACTTAACTGGCTGTGTCACCTTGGGAAAGTTTACTCATTCGTAAAATGAGTCAAACACTACTTATTTGAAAATATGCTATGTGAATTAAATGAAAAAATACATGTAAAGTATCTGGCTTCCAGGAAATACTTAGCAAATGATAGCTTTGTTATTAATAGCCCTATGAAGAAAGTATTTTTCAGAGCATGAAATTGGATTTAGAAGTTAAGTAATTTGTCTAAGGTCGGTCCTGACTTTTTATTGGAAAATATTCACTGTTTGAAGAATGGTGCTTTTTGTTTACATGGTATGTTGTATGAAACAAATCAGAAATATTTTTATTTATGTGATCTTTCTGAAATTAGTTTCAGTAGAAACAAGGCAGTGTTTTCTGAGTAATGCAAGAATAGTATCAGTATTTCTGGAAATGCATATATATGTTCCCACATGAAAATATTAAAGAATATATTTTGGGGATTAAAAAGCTCCCACTATACTAACCTAGTGGCAATGAGCACTCTAGTACCCAGATAACCATCTTAAAATATCATTTTCCACCAAAAGAAATAATGGTTTTCTGATTTGATCAGAAATCAAGTAATACAAGTCAAGCCTGGGACATCGTGTCATACAAAAGAGCAAGAAAGTAATTGAACACTAGTAGGGTTGTGTCAAAAGGACACAGAGGCAACTTAAAGGGTCTTCCACATGAAGATAACAACTGAAATGGATCGAAATGCATCTGATATGCTTAGATCCATAAGTGCAGAAGAATTTGAAAGCAACAGCAGCAACAATTACTGCCAAACAAATTAAAAAAAAACCACAACCCTAATTGGCCATCATTAGAAGATATTAGTAAACCAATTCATTTTGGAAGCTGGTAAATCAAGGAAGGAAAAAAATCAAGTCTTTGTCCCCTGGGATACTCATATGAACTCTACCACTAGGTAACTAAATAGTAGATGGGGGGTGGAGGGAGATTGGTCTTTATGGTAATATTCTAACTAACACCATGATAAAGAAATGCAAAAATTAAATATAATTTTGTACCCCAGGATGAATTAATGGATATTGGCCTTGAAAGTTAAGCTACTAACATGACAAGGAAGAGACCATCAAGCATTATGTCTTATGCGTTTCCTGATGAAAGAACAAAATGCTACTTATAGAAAAAAACCTAAATCTGATAAAGTTTCTGGACTCAACTACTAATTTAGAGAATTCAGAGGTGAGAGAAGCATGTTAAAACACATTAGGAAGATTCAATCAGCAAAAAGATTGCAAGAACTGCTCTAATCTGGCTACTAAAGTTGGTCGGTCGGATGGCAGTAGCCACAGCAGCAAATAAAGGTTTGTTAGAAATGCAGACTCTTAGGCTGACCCCAAACCTACTAACTCAAAGTCTGCATTTGCTCAAGGGCCAGAGAATTTGCATGCATTACAGCTTGAGAAGCAGTGATTGTATAAGACCCATGGCAGTTTTGTCAAGAAATAAACTGCAGTAATAATAAGAGAAGAAAATCTATAGGTTAAAAGAACCTAAGAAAAATACCAATCGCCTGCAGGTGCAGACCTTATTCACATCTTGACTCAGACAAACTGTAAAAATATATATATCTATGAGACAATTGGAGATTTGAAGATTGACAGGATATTTAGAATTATTGTTAATTTTATTTTTTTAAAGATTTTATTTATTCTTGTGACACACACAGAGATAGGCAGAGACATAGGCAGAGGGAGAAGCAGGCTCCCTGCCTGATACGGGACTCAACCCCAGGACTTTGGGATCACGCCCTGAGCCGAAGTCAGACGCTCAACTGCTAAGCCACCCAGGCATCCCTTATTCTTCATTTTAAATGTGAACAAGGTATCATGGTTATGTTATTTTTAAACTCTTATCTTTTAGAAATACATCCTGAACTAGTTATAGATAAATCGATATAATGTCTGAGATTTCATGTAAAATAATACAAGAAGGGGAAAGTGGTGAGGATAAGAATAAATAAGGCTGACCATGATTTGAAATTTATTGAAGCTGATATATTGGCACATACATGTTCATTATATGGTTCTGTCTACTTTTCTGTATGTTTGAAAGTTTTCAGAAAAAGAAAGGCACAAAGAAGAAGAGGTTCGACTGCGAAGAGGAAATTTAGCTAATGGAATAGCCTTGGCCAGAACAGCTTGAGTATCAACAGCACCTCTATGTCTGCAGACTTCTTTAAGTATTTTACTGGTGTAGTCACATTCCTCCGTACAGTGTCCTTGACTTGTAGGTGATATTCTCTTTAACAGCCAGAGAATGCAGAAGTTTGAATTCTATTACTTCCATGTCCTCATTTCCGTCTTGGAGGTTGAGAGAAATACTTGGCAACTCTTCCAGCACAGGTTTTGACAAGTTCTTAATAACTAAGAACCTCTGTTGCTCGCGTCCCTGCATTCTGTTTGTGGATGTGCCTTGCCCTTGTGCTAATGGCCAAGATATTGCCTCCTTTTGTTGCTTTATTTACAGATCAAGCCTGTCTCTGCTGGGACTCCCAAGCCCTCACAGGGAATCTTCTGTTGGTGCATTGTAGCATCTGTACCAACTACTGAAGCTTTGTAAAGCTGCTGGTGGAGAAATCACTCCTCTCAAGGGTTAGTAGTGCTGTGCTCAGTTAAATGGATACCATTAAGAGGCATCTGGGTACCTCAGTTGTTTGAGCTTCTGACTCCGGCTTGGGTCCTGTTCTCAGGGTCCTAGGATGGAGCCCCGTGTCAGGGTCCCCTGCCCAGTGGGGAGTCTGCTTGTCTTTCTCCTTCTGCCCCTCCCCCCTGCTTATGTTCTCTCCCTCAAATAAATAAATAAAATCTTAAAAAAGAAAAGAAAAGAAAAGAAAACAACCCAAACAACTAGATACCATTAAGGTAAAATCTAACTCAGTGATAAGAGATGGTGTGATTTGAACTGTGACTGCCAAGAACCAGGAAAGGAAAAGGTGGCAAATAATAAGCTAACATCCATCCTAAGTGAAGCCTCCTGTGTTGGGTGGTGAATCCATTCTGAGCCTCGGATATCACACAGTTATTGCAGACCCAAGGATGTTATCAGCCTTTACCGCATACAGAGGCCTAGAATAAGTCATTAAACAATGCTAAAATATTTGGGAAGCAAGAAAACAAAACAGCTAGCGAGTCAGTTGTTTATAATGTTGTATAAATGTTTATTTCTTGATGGAATCAGATATTTACTATTTTCCCCTCAGCTTGTTCTAATCAGGTTCTTAGACTTGAGTGTGCTTTAGCATCACTTGGGGAGCTTTCCAGACCACTGATTTCTGGGTTGTGCCTCAGATATTCTCACTCAGCAGGTTGGGTTGGGGGTCAGGCATCTGTATTTTAAAAAGTGTCCTGGAGACTACAATGCTGCTTGTTGATGATTCCATTACATTTTAGCAACCTTGATTTAAACTAATAAATAAATTGGACTATTCCTCCCTGAGGCAAGGGTGACTCATTACTTCCTATCATTACAAAGAAAGACAACCAATTAGACTAGCAGGTGACCAGAACCATCTGACAGGCTTGTCCGTAGTACAGGATTAATCTGCTATCTGTTCCAAGCCCGTTGGAACCCAACAGAGTGGCAGGGCTATTTACGGACAAACGCACTATTCTAAGCCTTGCCCCAAATTCTACCTTCTCAAAGAAACTTCTCCATTTTGACCCACATTGACTTTTCCTCTGAATTCTTATAGTCCTTATACATTGTTCTATTGTTTTAGTAACTTAATCAACCTATATTATATTTTTAAAATATTACATGTGTGTATTTCTTCTGTCCTGAAATAGTAGTAAATGTAGGGAAAGCAAAGCCTCTGTTTTATAGTCTTTCTTTCTCTCTCTCTCCCTCTTTCTTTCTTTCTTTCTTTTTTTCTTTGATTTATTCATTTATTTGAGAGAGAGAGAGAGAGCACGCACAGGGGAGAGGCAGAGGCAGAGGGAGAGAGGATCTCAAGCAGACTCCCTGTGATCCTGAGATCATGACCTGAGCCGAAACCAAGAGTCAGATGCTTGGTCTGTGCACTGGGTTTGTCACATTGACTGTACCACCCAGGGGCCCCTGTAGTTCTTTTCTGTTACAGTCTTATGAACATACATCATTATCTGCTTAACACATATTTGTTGACCTTCTAACACAAACAAATCCTCAAACACATATAATATAGAACCAAAGGCCTTTGTTTTTATCATCTACTACATTTACACCTTATATTTTAGATTTTAACTTTCCTAAATTTTATTCATTCATTTATTATGTATCAACTATGGTGCTAGTGATTCAGCTCATGTGCACTGCCAGTATTAATAAAACCTAATGACCTAAGATAAAATTCATAGGATTGTATACCCTAAAGTAAAAGGTCAATTTTATGATATAATAGCTTTTTTTAAAAAAAAACACAACAAATACAAACCCTAATGACCTATACTGTCTTTCTTGAAGAGTGGATATGTATTCTTGGTTACGTGTCCATTGAAGGAATACAAGCCTCTGAGAAGTGAAGGATGAGTGTCCCTGAAGGGTGTCTGTCTCTGAGGCCCAGCAGGTGGCCTGTACTGTTCAGCAAGAGTCCATCCACACATTCTTATGACTTGAGGCTAATTACTAAAGGGAAGTGACCTCTTAGGAACTGAAATTGAACAGAATGTGTTCCAGAAATCCAGGGGGCTACATGGTAACTTCTAACGTAATGTGCCATTTGTCTGTGGATTTCTTAGGACATAGGGAAAAATTAGGAGTTTAAAGGTGAATGAGAGAAAACTTTAGCTTTCAGATTAGTAGTCACAACAGGCGGTAAAAGGAAGGCATTGGCTAAGATTAGGATTTCTAATGCAAACCTGGAAGACAATTCAAGCTCTTCTCCAAAGCAGGTCCATCAACCTTTTTGCCCTCTTCACTTCTTACAGCTTAGATCTAATCCAAATACTACACTTAAAGTACCCACCTCTGCACCCACTAGATCCAGTCTATTTTTAGATCTGACTTCAAATGAAACAGAGTGATCTTTTGTGAAGGTTATGGCTGAAGTCTGAAGGGTGCCAGAAGGCCACGGATATTTACCTAGCTGAGAAATGAAGCTGCTAACCTCTTAATAGGAAACTTGAATGTGGGGACACCTGAGTGGCTCAGTGGTTGAGCATCTGCCTTTGTTTGGCTCAGTTCGTTATCCCAGGGTTCTGGGATAGAATTCCACACATCAGGCTCCCTGCTGGAAGCCTGTCTCTCCCTCTGCCTATGTCTCTGCGTCTCTATGTGTCTCTCATGAATGAATGAATGAATGAATGAATACAATCCTAAAAAAAAAAGAAACTTGAATGTAAACAAATATAGTGTCAAAGGATATATAGAGTACTTCTTTCCCCTGATCTTCTGGGTGCACCATGTCTATAAGCACACTTCTTCCATTCTCCTTGCTTACCTGTTTTCCTAAGAGGTCTCTGTAACTCTCATTTCCTCCTTGATAACAGAAACGGAAACTCCACATAGTCTGATAAAACTGAACCAAAATCCCAGGACTTGCATTCTACTTCAGAATAAAGATTGGGCCATCTGTCTAGTCTGTGGACCTGCTGTCTGTACCACACCATCTGTCCTACAAGCTCCAATCAGGCCAGGAGGAACTGGACTTCCCTCTTGACATCTCAGCACTGCCCCAAGCATGTGGCTGGCCTTAGCAAGTAAGCAGATAAATAAGTAATGCTTCAAGAAAACACATAAACATTTCCAGGAGACGAAATTACTAAACTGACCTTGTGATAGCCCACCAGAGTTTAAATTAAGGCACATAGTGATGCCACTGCTATACTTTGAACCTGAGGTTGGGAAAGAAATAAGCAAAAGAGTGCAATTTCAGCAAGGAATAATCCAAGTGTTGAGTTAGGATGAAAGTACAATTTTTTTCATGGTTATTATTTTGTGTGCGTGTGGCAAAATATATATAACATTTACCATTTTAACCATTTTTAAGCCTACAGTTCAGAGAAATTAAATGCATTCACATTCTTGCGCAACCATCACGTCCATGCATCTCCAGAATGAACCCCTTTAACAATAATTCCCCATTCCCCTCTTCTTCAGCCACTGGTAACCATTGTTCTATTTCCTGTCTCTGAATTTAACTACTCTAGAATCTTCATACAAGTAGAATCATACATTTGTCCTTTTGTGTCTGCTTATTTCACCCAGCAGAAAGTTTTCAAGGTTCATCTATGTTGTAGCAAGTATTAGAATTTCAGTCCTCTTTAAGGCTGAGTAACATTCCACTGTGTATATACCACATTTTGTTTATCCACTCATATGCTCATGGTTGTGATGTTTCCACCTTTTGGCTACTGCTAATGATGCTGCTATGAACACTGGTGTACAAGTATCTGTTCAGATTCCTACTTCCAATTATTTAGGGCATATACACAGAAGTGGAATTGAGGGGATGATCTTTTATAAATTCTGAGAGTTTCCCTTGTTTTGGTCCTTCTTGGTAGTCATCCACATTGGGTCTTCCAAATCAGTGTATCTTCAGGCCAGTTAGATGATTACTCAGTTTGAATCACTTTGGAATCTAACTCATTTTACGGCCACTCTCTGAGAATGAGGATAAGCATAGGAGTAGGACTTATACATTATTAAATTCATACTCTATGGGGAACCTGGCTAGCTGCTATTGTTGAACTGAAGTTCTACTATATATATATATTTCACTTCACATAAAATGTGGTACTTTTCACAATCTTGTGAGCCTCTAAAGTCATGACTATAATAAAATGCTACTCCATTTTCAGTATTTTGAGCTCTTCAAGTAAAGACAATAAGGTAATAATAATTCTTCCATTCTTGGAAGAATAATTCTTCCAATAATAATAATAATTCTTATAATTATTATTATAAATATAATAATTCTTATAATAATAATTCTGATAATTCTTATGCAGTAAATATATTATTGACACCTGATAACAAGCCTTCATCAATTCTTATGACCAGTACTTTATTATAAATAAATTGTTGCAGATTTCAATTGTCAGATGTCTCTGACACAATTAATGTCAACCATTCCCTGACTGCTTTTGCTCTTTCACCTTAAACTAATTTTAAAGTCCTCTGTTCACTTTCTCCAACAATATTTCTTTTTTTGGGGGGGGGTGTTTACTAGTTTTCTTTGTCTCCCATTCAACTGCTTAGTAGTAAGAAAGACAAAATACAAATCCTAAAAACTATGGGGATCTAGAATAAAAACCATGCACACCAGATATCCAAAATCTATAGGATTCCTGAAGTGAAAATGTTCATACTTCTACAGAAAGACTAGGATAGGACAGCCCGGCTAAACCACTGTGGTTTAGCGCCTTCAGCCCAGGGCCTGATCCTGGAGACCCTGGATCTAGTCCCACATCGGGCTCCCAGCATGGAGCCTGCTTCTCCCTCTTCCTGTGTCTCTGCCTCTCTCTCTCTCTCTCTCTCTCTCTCTGTGTCTCCCATGATTAAATAAAATCTTTAAAAAAAAAAAAAAAAAGACCAGGATAGGAAATATACTTTCACATCTGCCATCTATCAAATAAATTTCACTTTTGAGTGACAGCCAAATTCCTTTGATAGGTGAGTGAGGAACTGAGTCCTTGTTTCTAATTCAGAATACACCATATTCTCACTGCTTGGATAACCAAGCTTTGCTTCTACCTACGATAGCTGCCTAATATACTCTGATATCCTACAACCTCTTCCATTAGGAGAATCACCAAATACAAGCTAGAAAGTTGGAAAAATCTCCACTAGGATAAACAGTTTATTTGGCATTCAAAATATTAACACCATCACACAAGAAATGCGTGTATTAGGCAGCAAACAAATCAAGATGCCTCACTTGCCAGTCCATCGTATCTTCATTTCTGCCATTTCCCATTATGGGGAGGCTTGTCAGCCTGATTCCTACCGTGACAAGAATTCACACTAAAATACTAGTAAGTTCCTCTACCTTCTTGGTCCACCATTGTCTCGGTGTCTCTGTTGCCTAGCAACAAGACCATCTTATCTGTGCAGGCAAATAACCTTTAATACGTATTAGTTGAAAGCACTTCTTGGTCTTTCTTTTATTTTTGAAAACTTTCAAAAATACCCTTTTCTCACATGCATTTTAAATTGCATTTTTTTTTTTTTTGAGATGTAAGACTGCAAGGGGAAATTCACAGTGCAGTTTTCAGATCTCTTCTGTTTCATCTACCTCAATACCTTGCAGTCTGGCCAAATATAGAAATCCCCAAGGAACAGAACATGTCTGAATGCCAAAGCACACTGTAGCTGACAGCTTTTTTCCAGTCTCGCAGTGATTCCAACCTCAAATTCCACTTTGCTTTAGCCAAGGCCAGTGAGCAGACCCCGGAGGGAGGCTAGGGTTCTCTGCCTCCAGATTCCAGGGAGAGTAGTATAACCATGTCCCCTGGAGAAAGGTCTTTGGACATATATTGCTCACCAGAATAGCGAGGCACTGCCTGCCAATTATCACTTGATCACTTTTAAGAAAAGTGAGGGAGAAGCAGCAAAAACTAATAAGCAAAAAAGTCATACATTCATAAAAAGGACTATGTGTGTCATTGATTCGCTGTCTCCCCTCCCCTTTATGTTTCTGTCCCATTTTCTTTCTCTTTCCCTCCCTCTCTCAATCTCTTTCAATCTCTCTTTTATTCCATCTCTTTTACACACACACACACACACACAAAGAACATGCTATTTTTTTCTTCTCTCTTTGCAGTTACCAGGGGTTTTTCCACACTGAATCTGGCTGTTCAGGGAAAAGGAGGCACAGAGAGGAGAGAGCACTAAAGCATGTCAGAGCCATTGTATTAGTGGAGAAAAGGAATTCAGTACAATGAGTGTTGAACCATCCTTTAAAGGCAATGCCCTTGCGAGCCCCTTGTCTCCGCCTTTACCATCTGAGTTAGTAGGCTATATACACTGCATTAAATTCCTTTTGATACCCTGGAGGATCCATGCACATAGGATGCATTTAATATGTAGTCAGAACCTCCATCAATCAACACACATTTACTGAGTTTTTAACTGAGGTAGAGACCTTGCTGGGCAGTCTGTCTTGTCAGTAGTCTTGGAATTCCTAGTCTCATCTAGAGCCCATATCAATTCTTTTTTTTTTTTTTTCCACTGATGATTTTGTCCTTTCCAGTTCTCTCTGTGAAAAATACAGTGTGTGCTTTGGATTTTTGCCCTGTCTTCCCAAACTGATACACCATTCCCTTTCTTGTCAGAGCAGAGGTGTGATTCTTCAATATCTATTAAGACAGCTTTCTGCCTTATGACTCATTCTTCACCATCTTTTCCCACTGTTGGCAACTGCCATCATTTGCAGGCTCTACTCATCATCCTGACTATAGCAGCCTAAAGCTCCCGTGGCAGCTACAATGGAGAGACATCCCAGATGATGCTTTTCCATTGTATTTCCAGCCAAGTTTGATCTAATTTATCCACCTGGACTGCAGAGCTGGGTATGGTGCTACTACAAGGCTCTTCAGCTCCATGTGTCTGCGTGTGCTTGACTTGAGCAGAGCAGCACTCTCCAGGTGAAACTGTCTTTGTCCTATACTGCTGTTCCTTATTTTGCATAATGGATGTGTTGCCCAAATAAGTGGATGTAAAGAAACTTTTTGTAAATACCATCACCTTTTACATGTTCAGGGAAAAGGCTTACAAATGAATAATTTTTTTAAAAAAGGGAATCATTCCCTTTGAAAGTGCCACTCACATCCTAATTTAATCTTTTGTAAGTGGTGATTTTCTTGTTATGTTTTCCTAGTGTGCAGCCTACCCACATGTAATTTCATGATACTTGAAATAATTTCATATCCCAAGCCTACTGAAAATATTTCCACACTGAGGCATGCCTGAGCCCACACACACTTTTTTTTTTTTTTTCCAAAAAGGACTTTTAAATTCTAAAGCTCCAAGATCCTTGAGGGTAGAACTATGTTTTATATAGCTTTGTTATTTTCTATTGTACCAACCATACTGTCTTATATATAGCAAGCAAGTAATATACGTTTGTTGAAAACTGAATGAATGAATCAAGCATCATGTGTCTTAGTAGTGAACTTAAGAAAATTTTAGTTTTGACAAAATACAGAAAAATAGGTGGCTACACCAATGTAGCTACAATAGAGAAGTGGTAATTTTTAACACTTTTTGAAATATCTGCACACCATTTTTAAGAACAAAGTGAAATAAAAAATAAAATACTCCACACAAGGTCGACGTCTTTACTTTCCTTCATACTCAATACTACTTCCCTCATCCTCAGGGGGAAGGAGAGGGCATTTATGAATTGGCTCACAATCTATTTCTGCTTTTATACACATGTATATACGTATGTGTGCATATCTATAATAACTTGTTTTGGTAAGAGTTTTATAAGTTCGATAATACCGGTATCATAGTCTATATATTATTTTGCAACTAGCTTTTTTTCCATTCATCATGTTGATTGTGAGCTATCCATGTTACACACAAATAATTCTGGCCATTTAAAAAAAATCTGCTGAATAGCATGTGACTTTTTATTTATCTGTTTCCCCATTCCCGGATCATAGTTTACTTCCAATTCTTGCTATGATAAACAATGCTGCAATAAACATGTTTCTGTGCCTGTGTAAAACCAGTTTCCAAACTTCCTGATTCATAGAATGTAAGAATTTTTTACATTCCTAGCCACGGCCAAATAAACTCCCAAAGTGTTGATACCAATTTCTACTCCATCAGCAGCATGGGAAGTTCTTTTTCTCCCTTCTTGACAACACAAGCTAGACAAATCCATCCTGGATGCTTACCTCACAAAAGACAAGGAGGGTAATCTCCCTTCAGTTTTCTGTTTTGTGATCAAGACATTGAAATTCAACAGTCCTTAAATCAGTGCCAGTACAGTGCCAACAATTATAATATGGTGTAGACTTGCTGATTTTCATACAGTGGATTCTAATGAAGAGGTAAGTGAGATAAAGGGCTGAGAGCTGAGAAGTGATCACTTGATCAGAACTGGAGTGTATCCTTATGCATTACTGAATTTAAAACAGATGCCCAGATGCATCTGACTTGCCTTAACTTGCCCTAGTGTGTTTATAATAATGTGGTGGAGTATCCAACCTTTAAGTGTTTTCTTGAGTACTCACAGTTTTAAGTTTTTATAGGTGAGATCCAGGTTAGCTATGAATTGCTTCCTAAAGTAAATGGTGTTTGAACATGAGACTTCCCAAGGTAACTTATGGTATCTACTTCTCTAAGAAAACTAGATTAATTACTGTCTTAAATGCTTTTGAATACTGCTGTTAGAAGGGTATGGATAATCTGCTAGCTACATGATGATTTCTGTGTCAAGATTTTTACAATTTAAAGACCCCAACTGTGGTTGCAAGTAGAAAAGGCAATTGTTAGAAGGCTGGGGAGCCAGGTTTAAAACAAGTCCTTAAGGAACCAGGACTTCTGGGACAAACAGTCTTTCTAATATTTCACTGCTGGAGCAAATCAAGACCAACTATTTTAACATTTTGCCTTGTTCCACTTAAGAGTCAAAACCTGGGAGAAAAAGAAACACCAGCCTACAACACTTGGATCACATGCCTAGCTCTTGGTCGGAGGAAGAGAGGGTGCCTTGCATAAAGTTACACAAAAAAAATGCATACATAGGAAAAAGAGCTTATTTCTCTGAAGAAAATGAGAGACAATCTGGCTGAAATGGAGGACAGTGGATATTGACTGGCATGGAACAAATATCTGCTACATGTGAGTTGAACAAATATATATATTTAATGTCTACCATATGCCAGGAATGACCAACACCACAGATATGGCCACTGTGCTCCAAAGGGCTTGCACAAAGCTTGAACCTACAGTTTGAGTAGTTCTGTGTGTTTCCAACAAATTGCATTACCCATCCCCCTCAACATAACCAACTGCCTTTTCAATATCCAAAAGGATGTGTTGTAAACAAATGGATCTTTTTAATTAATTTATTTATTCATGAGAGACATAGAGAGAGAGAGAGATAGAGACAGACAGAGGGAGAAGCAGTCCCCCCCCCAAACACACACACACACAAGGAACCCAATGTGGGACTTGATCCTGGGATCACGCCCCGAGCCAAAGGCAGGCATCCCGGATTTTTTTTTTTTTTTCCAAAACTGAACTCAATTATCTCTTGTCCTAAAAACACCTTCTTCCTATTACACTCCCACTTCTTGTTAATGGTGCCAGCAAAATTTCAGAACCATCTTTGACTCTTCCCTCTTTCTTGGCTTGTCAATTTTGAATCCCTTCTCATCTTCATTTCCTCTGCTCTAATCATTGCCTCTTTAAGTGTCATATGTTGACTCCACTCAAGTCTTTTACTGCTTCTCACCTAAACTATTGTGCTAGTCTCCTGACTGACTTCTCCATTTCCCATTCTGAGCCACTTGGCTCCTGTGCATTTTCTAGTGCTAGACTACTTTTCCTGAATACGCTGAGAGAGGAGGAGAATTGAGGAGGATTATTTGATGCTGGGACTGAATCTCACATGTCTATTGTCACCTACCTTCATGGCTGCTCGATACTCATCTATCCTTACATATCCTCTTTGCTTTTTTACAATTACCAAAATGTCTGCATCTAAATAAACTTCATTCCCTCTCTCCTCATGGAGGAAGCTACTATAATGTCTCATCTAGTTATCACGGTACAGTTTTCTTTAAAGTCTAATGCTGAAATTACTGTGGCGTGTGTTAAACTTGGAGTATACATTTAGATCTAGGTCAAACGTCCCTGAGTAATGAGCAGTCTTCTTAGTGAAATTGAGACTCACAATTCTTAAAGGTCTGCAACCTTTCTCTGAATGATAAGTTATCCACCCCAGTACACTGAGTTATGCAATGATGAAGAGCGAGAAAATTATACTAAAACTCTCACTTGAGAAAGTGGAGAACTTTCTGCCTTGGCAGTAAAATACTGTTGTTCAGCCAATGTAGTTTGCCACATTTCTGGTTGGAGAAGGCTTCTCTATAGTCCCTGGTTTTTTTCCAGGGGAGAATGTACCGTGTCCATTTTGCTATGTAGCCCCAGCAGAATGGGTGCTCTGACGAGTATTCTTCTGTGGTCCATGCCTCTGGAGTAATCCACTTCCCGAGACTGGTGAATTATTGGATAATCAGATCGTTAAGAACTAGGGCAGCATGAAATACTTGGTCTTTTCATTAGGTCCCCGCGAATGGAATGTGGCGCTTCCAACTCTGTTAGGTTTTGTGTTGTATCCTTTCATGACACAGCCTAAGGCTCAAGGTCCCAGGAGAGAATGTCCCATGGGCTTCATTTTGGTCAGGCATCCAGCCCTTCAATGAAACTGGAGCAGTCTAAGTACTCCCTGGCCTGGCTATGGGGTGGGATAGATCCCCTGATAAATCTTTTGGAAACAGGGTGAGTGGATGCTGGCTGGCCAAAAACAACAATGCCCACCCCAGAAGGTTTTACTATATATACAATTCTGTTTCCTTTTTCTAATCTGTGGATGCCTCTGTTTTAAATTTATTGTGAGAAAATAAACAGTTAATGCTCTTACCTGGGAAATCCAATTATTTAGGTAATGTATCAACTAAGTTCTCAAACTCCTTTCCACTTAGCTGTGCACAGTTCTGGCTAAGGTCAGACAAGGAATTTATTACAACAATGACCTGTTAACACCACTTAAGCTCCTCGTCCTCAGGAATAAGCAACATGAAAATAACTAAAATATTGCAGTGAGTATGACATGATCTTGGCACTACTTTGAAAGGGTCTATATGTTCCTAGTTCTTCAATTGATCATGCATTCTTTGAGAACTGACATTTCATAATGATTTATGTCAGTTACCCGTCTCTTTGGGGTCATATTTATTTATTTAGCAAATATTTATTGAGTACCTAGTAAGACTGTGCTACTCTCAGGGCTTATAGGAGGCACATGATAATATTTGATAAATTACTGAGTATGCTGTGGGCATTTGAGAAATGCATTATTACACTTAGGTCTTGCACACAAAGATCTTCTGGTCTGGGAAGAGAAATATGAAACATCAACACATGCATAGTTGTAATGCAAGATAGAAGTAAGAAAGACCAAAAAAGGCAACAGAAATTCAGAAGAAAAAGAACTTTCTTCTGACTTGGGTGTCTGTTAGTTTGCTACCATAGACTGAGTGGCTTAAATAACAGATATTTCTTTTCTCACAGTTCTGGAGGCCAGAATCTGAGATCAAGGTGTCAGTAGGGATACTTTCTCCTGAGGCCTCTCTAATTGGCTTGTAATGGCTGTATTCTCCCCATGGTCTTTTCCCCTGTGTCTTAATCCCTTCTGATCAATCCCTTCTGATCATAGGGACACCAGTAAAGTTGAATTCACCCACCAGTATGACCTCATTTTAGCTTAATTCCATCTTTAAAGACCCTACTTTAAATGCAGTCAGTTTCTGAAGTACTGAAGATTTCAAAATATGAAAGGGGTGGTGGTCAGTTCAACCCATAACAGGTGGTAAGGGATAGATTCATGAGGGAGGACAGCATGTGGGTTGGGGCTCTTCTGACAGAGGTATGGAATAATCAGCATGTAACTTTCATATGCCAAAATGCTTGAATAAGGGTTGCATACATAACCCACAGAACCAAAGAAATATACTAGATTTCTACTTGAGTGGCCAGGAGGAAGCATTGCTCTTCCCCCAAATGCCTGAACCTGAAAATTTGAAGGCTGGAATCTGGAATTGAGGTAGATTCCTTATAATCACAAGGAGAGAGAAAAAAAAATGCATTTGAGCATGGGTCATAATCCCAGGGGAAGCCAGAGTGAAGAGATGTAGAATGGAAAACTGGATCCTAATGCCCAATTTGAACCAGGTCAAGCTATGTGAAACTAGCACCACCTTTCAATTTCTCCAGTTTTGTTTGTTTTGGTCACTTGTCACCATAAGAGTTCCTATTGGTAAGTACTCCAAACATGACTTACCATAAATCAGGTGGTAACATCTTAACAGGGAAAAAAGTCTTCAAAAGGGATTAGAAAATGAGGGATATGAACATTTGAATATGTCTGTGGATAATTTGTAATTGTTGAAAATTGTTGAGGAATAATAATAATCATAATTAGGTCTGATTTTAATTATAAGGAGAACTAATAACTCAGGCAGAAAACTATAAGCCTGCCATTTCTCCCATGTTCAGCCAACCTCCTCAAGGTGGAAGAGCACATATTTGCATAATTGAGTTCCTTTTATTCTTTTACTTGTTCTAACCAAGTGTCTTAGAATACTGCTGTTACTGTTTCCACTGATATAAAACATAAATTTAAGTTAGTATTACAGCAGGCTACTGAAATTGTCATTGCTATTACTTAGTTTAGCATAGCAAAGGTACAGATAAAATCTTCGGAAAAATACAACCAGAAATCACTTCTGTTCTTTTCTGTCATATGGATTATGCTGGGGTATAATTGAGAAGAGTCTGGGTAAGTTAGCATAATGTTTAATATAATAAAATATTTGTGAAAACTAGGATAGGACATTGTTGGACTCTCATAGAACCAGGGACATGATGAGTTTATAAACTCTTTAAGGTGATTTAATGCAATTTTATTATTCTGTTGACCAGGGGTCAGTGTTTTTTTCTTTTTTTAATTATCAAGACTTCTAAAATATCATGGGTACCAAAGAGTGGGGGAGGGGGGTTGGAGTGGGTTCTGGCTCCTACAATATTATTATTATTTAAGACTTTGTTTTCAAAATTCTGAGCATCTAAACACTTTACTGCCCAATTATAGAGGTAAATTTCAATACAACTACTTGTTAGAATATTTAATAGTTTTTAAAAAGTACTTGTAAAAAAGCTTTGTCAAACAATGTAAAAATGCCTGTGATGGAATCTTAAAGGTACAAAAATCAGGTGTGAACATTGTAAACGCAGCATGACTTCAATTACATAAAATAAAGGTACAAATAGTTAAGTATTAAAAGCCTCTAAAAATGACATCAAAATATTAACAGAGGTGCTTGAGATTGAGTGATGGCACAATGGGTATTTTTTTCCTTCTAGTTACATGTATTTTCCAATTTCTCTTTAATAAGCATGAATTACTTTCATAATTAAAAAGCACTTATGATTACATACAAGTTGGTGCAGTCTAAATAATAAAAGGGTTATTTTGAAATAAATTTCTCTTCACAAGTTTGAACCCACATAATTTAGCAAAGATTTATAAAGAAATCAGGGAATGATTTAATCCACAATACCAAACAATAAATGCCTTGGTCAAAGGAAATTGCAAAGTCATTTGTCATTATTTTATGAGCATTGCTCACATTCTGTGGTAGGCTCTCATTTCATTACCAGGTGCTTCTGAATTAGAGAGATAAAATTACTTCCCAGGGTCACATATGAGTGGAACATAAAGAACTGGAGATCTCATCATGGCCGGACTAAACGGAAGGTACTGGCAGGTCATGTAGGTTGTGATTTATCATGTGTGTGAAACTCCCTCCCTTGATGCTTTCATTTTTTTCTTCTAAGGAATCTGTTGCCCCTATTTAGGGGTCCTGGGCTTTCCAGCTTTTTACTCAGGACAGAAATCATAACAATGACTCAAAAAGGGATGATTAGCTATTATCCTTTCAATTTACTAAATTCTATTCATGCTAGGTGGTTAACTATTAAATACTTAAATGTTAATGGTGTTTGTGTCTAACAATGGGGAAACTTTTTTTTTTAAATCTCCATTCAAGGGGATTCTGGGTGATGGGCAGCAGGTAGTTTAGATGCAAGTGATGGGGGAGGTTGTCAGGAGAAATAACTCCTTGTCCCTGAAAGCAGATTAGGTCTCCAATATGGAAAAATTATAACAGCTTTAGTGTTTGCGGAGTGCCCAGGAAGGTCTTCTGATACTGTCTTTCAATTTTCTTCTTACTCTGGACTTCACAGTTTTCTCCCCATCCCTGGGCCATCATCCCTGCTTGAGTTTTGCTGCCTTTGAGTAGAATGGTATATACTTCATGGGTGTCTAGAGAAATACTGTCTTTGTGGTTTGGTATTCATGTGTCATAGCTGCTCAGAACTCCAAGAAAGAATTCTAAGTCATATTCTGGAGAACATATCTCCTTGTAATTTATTATATATAAATATTTGAAAGGAATTATTTCTTAAAATCAATCAACTAACCAACCAACCAAACTGACTCATACACCAATCCTCAGTAACTGATTTATTTCAAATGTGTCCTTTTAGTCTAACATATAATTTAGGAATTTTTACTTGGATTAATTGGTCCAATCATTCCTTTCTTAGAAAAGGAAGCAAATGCTTTTCAAGGTCCCTTCTGAGGTCTGTGTTTAAATTTTATGGTCATACATTCCGAATCCTTACTTTTACAACATACTTTTGCCTAGGCTTATCCTTAATGAAAACATAGATTCAAGTATTTTTCTCAGTTTACCCATGTGTTTCACCTAAATCAAAGGCAAAAAGGGAAGAGGGCCCAAAGAACAAGGGATCCTGTGAAGAGTATGAAATAACCCAGGCTGGCTGAAAGCCACACTGGAGCTCTTCCATTTTGATTTTCTCAATTAAGAAATTTTGATTTATCAAGTGAAGGTTAGCCTTTGATTAACCACACATGTCAGAATTTGTTATATTAATCACTTGAGAGTTATTTTTTAAGTTTTTAAAGACAATAAGTCAATAAGTTGTTCAGAGTATCAGCTTCTGATACTCTGTTGTGACAAGCAATGAAATTCTTGAACCTTCTATATGCTAAGAGCTTCAATAGGGAAAAATAAATGTCTGTGTGTAAATGTGATGATCCCTCCAGTTCACACTATCGCTAGTTCAGTTTGCCTCCTGGTCCCCCATGAAGAACGAAGGACATTTGGTTTGTTCACGAGACAGCTTCTTTGACACAAAAGGTGGAACGTCCCCCTGCTCTTAAGTGGCACAACTGCCACAGCTGATCACAGGATTTTCAAAGCTTGTTGGATTTTTGTGTGTGTGTTGTAAAGACATATAGAAATCTAAGGTTAGAATACTCACATCATTCTTACATGTGATATAGGAATCCAGAAAGACTTTCTATGACTTCGAATAGAATGATATATTCATTATTGAATGTAATATATTTATTTATTATGTATGAATAATGAGAATTCATAACTTCACAATTTGATTTCATGTCCAAAAGTTTGTCTGGCTCTACACTATCCATGTGCTTAGGTGATGCTTTCCAGGGATAAGCCACAGGTAGCAGAAGTAAGTATAAAGAGTATGGCCCCTAAGTACTTTTGCCAAAATTATTAGCCCCCTTGTCAAAAATGTTTTTAAAGATAGCATGTTTACATAAAATGACCAAAAAAATGTTACAGAAAACAGCTTAAAAGCCAGGCCATTAAATATAAAGAAAAAGGATCAAAGAGTTGGGTGGGTGCAGGAAAGAGTTTGTTTGTTTTTTTTATTGTGGTAAAATATAGACAACATACTATCAATATTTTAAGCATTTGTTAAAGTGCACAATTCCTTATTCCTTAAATGGCATTAAATACATTCATGATGTTGTGGAACCATCACTACCAACTATACCCAAAACTTCATCATCATTCCCTACATAAGATCTGTACCTATTAAATAGTACCTATCCATTCTCCTCTCCCTCCAGTCCCTGGAAACTTCTATTCTACTAGTTGTATCCACGAATTTGCCTATTCTAGGTACCTAAAAATTTAAGTGGAATCAGAAAATATTTGTCTTTTTGTGTCTGGCATCTTTCATTTATTATGATGTCTTCAAGGTCCATCCCTGTTTTAGCATATATCAAAATTTATTTTTATCACTGAGTAATATTCCATTTATGGAATTATACCATGTGTGGATTATACCACATTTTGTTTCTCCATTCACCTGTTGATGGACACTTGAGTAGTTTCCACCTTTGGTTATTATGAATGATGCTACTATGAACACTGGCATACAGACATCTGTTTGAATCTCTGCTTTTAATTCTCTTGGATATATACCTAGGAATAGAATTGATGAATTATATGATAATTCTATGTTCAACTTCCTGAGGAACAGCTATTTCCCACAGTGGCTGCACCATTTTATTGTCCTACCAGCAGCATGTGGGGGTTCCATTGTATTCATAACCTTGCCAGCACTAGTTATTTTTTTGTTTTGTTTTATTATAGCCATTCTTGTAGGTGTAAAGTAGTAATTCTCCATGGTTTTGATTTGCATTCCCCTAATGATTAATGAGTTAAATCTTTTCATGCGCTTATTGGCTGTTTGTGAATTTTCTTTAGAGAAATGTCTACTCAAGTCCTTTGCCCATCTTTGAATTGGTTTTTGTTGTTGTGGGTGGTGGTTTTTTAAAGTGTTGCATTACCTCCAGCTAATAGCATAGGCACCTTCCTCTACCTGAAGTTGCCCATCAGCTCACGCCCTCCGGATGAACTCTGGATGAACATGGGTTTGCAGTGTCCTCTGAGCTCCCTCCCCAGAGATGTTCGTCCTTTTTGAAGCACAGGGAATGCAGGTAAAGCTACATAAGGAGAACATCTCCTGGGGCTCCCTGGATACTGCAGAAGCCAAAGAAACTCTGACCAAAGAATCAGAGGAGAGAGACTAGCCCCTTATCAAGCCCCTCTCTACGGGTGTTCCAGGGTGGCTGTCTGTCAGCCTCATTCTATTCATGAGATCCTTTGTTCTTCAGACCCTCTTCCCTTTTGTCCTTGGTTCTCAAGGAGCCTTCATTCAGCTGGTCAATGGCTATAATGAAAAGATTCTTCTAACTCTGCATTTTGAAAGGAGACCAAGGACTTGGTGGTAGGTTGTGGTATATTGTTTCACTAACAGCCCCCAAAGACTCACACTTTCCTGTGTGCATCCTTACATAGTCCCTTCAACATTGGCTCTTGACTGGTTGGGGGATTTGCCTTGGCCAATGGGTCATTTGCAAATATGATACAAGTAAGGGTATAAATATTGGGATTTGCACTTTTTTGTCTGTGTTTGGAACCTGAATTTGCGATATGAACAACCTAAGTTAGCCCACTGAAAAGACCACAGAAGAGAACAGAGGTGCTCCAGCCAACATTCAGATAGGCAAGGTGGCCTATCTCAGACTGTCCAGCTCCTGTGGAGCTTTAGGATATCTTCAGCCACAATATCAAACACAGGAGTGCTCAGCCCAAGTCACTAACCCACAGAATCACAAGCAAATAGCATACTCATTGTTTTAAGCCACTAACGTTTGAGGTAGTTTCTTATTTAGGAATAGATAACGTGATGTAGGCGTGTACTCACAATATGTAAAGAACTACAAATCAATAAGACATGGAAAAAATCCAATAGAAAAATGGACAAAAGGTTTTCATTTCATGAAAGAAATGCCTATTAGTTAGTTCAAACATATGAACTAATGTTAGTCAGTTCAAACATATGAAGAAGTGCTCATCATTATGCATCAGAGGAATGTCTCTGCCCATTCAACAGATTCAATAGCTTCATGACTATTTATTAAGTCGTTAAGTCACCTCTGAGGGCACATCTGGGCTCAAGCCTAAAAGTTCCTGAATATTTTAGAAAATGAAAATAGAAATTTTCTAGCAGTTAAGAATTGAGAATATGCCTCATTTGTCCAGCTATTATCATAAGGCAGAGTGACTTTTTCCAAAAGGCAAATTTGATATCTTCCTCCCAACTAAAAAGCTTCCACAACTTCCATGACCCTTTATTCTGGCCCAAGAGGCTTCACGTGATCTGGCCCCTGCTTACCTCTGCATCTTCATCTTGTTCCCCTAGTTCCCTGGCTTACAGTGCTGCAGTAAAACAGCTCTGCCCCTCAAGTCCACCCAGCCCCCCACCCCTCCTCACCTTTGCATCCACCAATCCCTCTGCTGAGTTGTTCTTCCCTGCCTGTCCCGATTCGCTCCCTGACACCTTGAGCTTCATCTCAAGTGTCACTTCTTCAACGACATCTCCTCTAGCCATCTTATATACAGTAGACCCTCTGTTCCCATTGTCACTCTCCATACCATCTCCAAGTTTATTTCCTTTACGATGTTTACACTATTAGCCTTTATCTTGCTGACTTGTGTTCCCCACCGGCATATAATCCTGCATGAAGACAGGGGCCTTGTCAATCCTGCTTGCTACTACATTGCCCTATCACTTGCACTGTTCAAAGCTATTCCTGTTGCATAAATGCTTATTTGCTACACAAATGAATGAAGATATGAATGGCTTTAAATTAATTGGATAGAAACAGCATGTTTTCCCATAGTATGGTTTCCATAGCACCATCTGAATTACATGGCTATTCAGTTAGGAGTACCAGAGAGTTTGCAGTTATTTCTCTTCAAACATCCCTCTTTGAAGAGGCTATGAGTCTTGGCAGGAAACAGACATATCCCTCTCAACAGCATGGTTCCCTCACCTTCACAGAGCAAGGCTTCACTCCAATGACCTCAGATGTTTGTTGAACGCAAATAGTCCTCAGAGGCAAATGGTTACACTAAAGCACCAAGAGGATTTGAGGGATCCTTCTGAAAGATGAGAGAATGGAGTGAAGGAAAGAGACTTGGGCAATCCACATACAGCAGAGGTTGTGTAGGGCCTCAGTTTTTAAGATCCTGCCTTGACTTCCAGAGAGGCAGCTCTAAGGTGGGGCATCTTATGCATTTGGCTTCATTCATTCATTCATTCATTCATTCAGATGAGTTTTGATAGCAGAGTGCTAACACCTAGGAGGGCACTGCTCCCAAGGAGCTGTGCTTTACTCTAGATAATCACTGTCTTCAGAGTCCTGTGAATTTCAGACAACAGTTGGCTCTTGCATAAATAGGGTGAAAGGGTGCTTGGAGACATGGCAAGCTCAGAAGTGAACAGCAGTGAGCATGAAAACTCAACCCTGTCGAGAGATCCTGGCTACTATGTAGGAGCAGCTGGGCTGCCTTTTGTTGAATACAGTTTGCCAGAAATCAATTAGCTGCAGGTAGGAACAATGGTCTCCCTTTCTTCAAGGAAGTTAGTTCAAAGTTTTTACTTCATTGTGTTCCTTTGTACTATTTGTAATAGAATTGTAAATCCTCAGGGCCTCTGCACTAGCATTTTCTCTAGAACTCATCATTCAGGTCTCCTTGGAGAGGACTTTCCTGATGACCCACCTTAAAGGAGTCAACTAAACTCCTCTTCTAATTAACTCTCCCATTTTGCTTTTCCTTCTTTACTGCTTTAAGACTAACTTTGATAGTAATTTAAACCTGGTTCCATTCATTTTATCGCATTAGATAATGAAAGACACCAGGATGGATTCTAACTCAGGGGTCGCAAAAGAATTTTGACATTTGTTCAAATAAGCCCACATCAGGAAGGCCAAGTTGCCATGAAAATGTTATCAAGCATTTGAGGAAGAAAGAAAGAAAAAAAAAAAAAACAACCAAGAAATAAACAAAAGCAGTGGCCCTGGTATCCATTCATTTGTGGAGAAAATGGAGAATCACTTCCTATCATAATTTCTGCGCTTAATGCCAAGCCTCCAAATCCTCCAATCACACAGAAACAAGAAATGGTGGAATTAAATAAACTAGGACAATTCTGTTACACTTTCACAGGTTGCAGGTATTTAGACCTGTGTAACCATTGAAGAGCCAAGAGAAGAGGAGGTACATGGTAGAGAAAAGTATTGCCAGGGCAAGTGGCACCAAGGTTATAGCCACTTGCACCATGAACAAAGTCCCTGTGCTCCACTTCCCAAGCTTTATTATTATTTTTATTTTTATTTCTTTTTAACTTCCCAAGCTTTAATCTACAGATTAAAAAACAGCCAGGAACTGTTTTAAGCTAACAGCAAAGAAGATGCCCAGAAGTCCTAGGGGGGGAATTAAAATTGACGCAGAAGAAAATAGAAAGATCATATCTAGCAATAGCAAGCCGGAGCTCTTACTGTCCAAGGGACTTTCAAAACAGAAAAGGCACGTTGGAGGTGTGGTTCCAGAGTGCTATAAAAGAGATGTTGGATGAGAAAGAGTCTGAACAGACATATTTTATGAGACATTTTAAACACAGTCATCATCACGAATTGAAGCAATTTATAAAAATATAACTTTTGGAGATGATTTGGCACTCACCTACACTGTGAGAGTGTGAGTGGTACAATCTTTCTGGAGGGCAGTTTGACACAATGCATCCAACGTTTTAAAATGGTAGTAATTCTTTACCTCACCAATCACAAAACTGTGTTTTTTGACCAAGTCATTACATTTTTAGCAATTCATTCTAAACTTTAAAATTAAGGAAAACAAGGACTTAGTAGTCTAGATGTGTTCACAGTATAATTTATTATTTGAATTTGACTCAACAATGGGATTGTAAGAACCAGGTGTCCTGACTAGCTATGTGTGCCATTATTTGCGTTTGTGTAACAACTCTGTATAGAAGTGCACTTGTAGAAAATGGATAGAAATGCAAATAATTCCTGTCCATAGAAATATACATTGTGTCTGGGGGAATGCAAGTGACTATTTCACTGCAGGATCCTGACAGTTTTGTATTCATTTGTAAATTTATTTTAGTATACTTTATACTCAAAATGTGAGATAATTTGAGGTATTTTTGAACTAGTTGTAATATTTTATAGGTTCTTCATGAATTGATGAGATACAATCTTTGACATGGGTTCATTTAAAATTTGTATGGGAATCAGAATTTTATATTCTTTAAAATATATCCTTTAATGTGGCAATTGGTTAAATAAATTATGGCACATTCATATAACGAAATGCTACATAGCCTTAAAAGTTGTTGCTATGAAAGAATATTTATTGATACAGAATAAGTCAAGTTGCAGAACCATATGCACAGTATGAGTTCACCTTCTATAAAAATGTAAATAAAAATGTAGGTATATATGTACATAAGTATGTATAAGTGGATGTGTATCAGTATATATGGATAGATGGCATTCAGGAAACACTACCCCAAAATATGGTACCTTGTGATGGATATGTATATATTCCAGCTCTGGAATGATAGACATCAAGGTAAAAACAGGGATTATTTTGGGGGATGGAACTCTATTTAATTCTTTCTATGCTTACATAGAAAATACATTTGTATTTTCTCATTTTTCTAAAATAAATTATATCTACGTGAGGAAAATGCATGTTTAAAAAATGCAGTGGATAAGCAAGAACATTTTTATCTTGTACTAATTTATTTTCAGAATTAAAAACTCAATCCCTCATATAAATTAGGTTGGGACAGTCTTGTTTTCTTCCTGCTGTCTCCACGTGGATAATGGGGCCCCTTTCATTCTCGAAACTGTCTCTGGTTTGAATGAAAAAAAAATTTTGCTTCTTTTACTTCTGTGATATAAAATCCCAAGATTTGAAACATACCATGTTTCAGTGCAAGAAGTAAGCAGTATAAAGAGAAACTAGAATACCTGTGAGCAATTGCATAATTCACCTGGTTCGAAATCTGAATTTCATCTAATCCAGAAAGATATTCTTGCAAAAAACCCAAAAGATGCTTGCCTTCACAGATTGCGCAATTGAACTTCAAGCTGATGTTATTGTCCGAATGAATGCGGAAGATGATTACAGGATTTCTTGCCATTTACACTTACCACAGGGCTAAAAGTCCTCAAGTCAGTTGAATAAGGGCAAGTGTTTCAGAGCAAGAATATCTGTAAGAATTGCTTATTAAAAACAAATAAAAGGAAATTTTCTTTCCTCGGTAAATTTTACATAACTGCAAACAACTTACGGATTTTAAGATAAAGAAGAGGCTTCAGATTTAAAGCAGCATTTATCTTGTCTGCAAGTTTATTAGAGTGATGCCTTTACAAATCCACTGCCAGCCCCCATCTAAGGCTCTCCCAGTGGGGAACCAGCCGTTTCAGAAAGTGAGCTTTTCAAATGTAAAGTAGGGTTTTTTTCCCCTGCCTTCTTCCCTCTGAAAGCAGACAACTTAAAGTCTTAAAAATTCAACCCTGAATTGTTACAAGGGCATTTCTAAGGGCTGAGTACAGTTTGGGCCTCAGGCCATGGTCTTTATTCAGGCCAAAGCCTCGGGAGATTGATTTTTTATAAGCTCAGAGTTCTATATTTTCCCGAATCCTCTTTCACCCTATTAATATAATACCAGGATCAGATAGGGAATCTTTGACTTAATCCCAGAGATAGTGGAGTTGGTCTGATCCTCTGTACTTCCTAAACTCAACGTGGGAAAAATAACTTCATAATAAGGTAAAACCTCCTTTCATTCATGTATTTTGCTATCAAGGCAGCACAAAAGCTCACTGATTTTTTTTTTTTAAAGAGCAAGATTCTAACATTATAGGCTTCTCCTATGACTTAGTTTGCAGACACTTGGAAAGTCAAAGATCGATCTTAGGTTAGTTCCCAATGAAAAGAAAAGGAAGGAAAGAAGGGGAAGAAAAGTAAAGAAAGGAAAAGGAAAAAGGAGTGGGGGGGAGAGGGCAAATAGCTGACTGAACAACTAGGCAAAATAACTAAGGCCCTGCTGAGAACTCTTCTATCTCTACTGAGTTGCCAGTGCTCCAATTACCTACGGGGTTTCAACCGGAAGTATAGTTTTGTCTGCATTACGATTTTCTTCGGCTGGATTTTAATAAATGAAGACAGGTTGAGAGACAGTAGAAACATAACAAATGGGAAAGGAATCTGCTGGCGACTCAGAAGTGCCATCCCCAGGAGAGATTTAATCATTTTCTTGAGAGCCAGCTGGTGTCCACAGCAGCCCACTTCTCCCCCTGAATCTGTGAGTCTGCCTCAAATTTTTTTTTAAATAAATTTATTTTTTATTGGTGTTCAATTTGCCAACATATAGAATAACACCCAGTGCTCATCCCATCAAGTGCCCCCCTCAGTGCCCATCATCCATTCACCCCCACCCCTGCCCACCTCCCCTTCCACCACCCCTAGTTCGTTTCCCAGTTAGGAGTCTCTCATGTTCTGTCTCCCTTTCTGATATTTCCCACTCATTTTCTCTCCTTTCCCCTTTATTCCCTTTCACTATTCTTTATATTCCCCAAATGAATGAGACCATATAATGTTTGTCCTTCTCCGATTGACTTATTTCACTCAGAATAATACCCCCCAGTTCCAGCCACGTTGAAGCAAATGGTGGGTATTTGTCGTTTCTAATGGCTGAGGAATATTCCATTGTATACATAAACCACATCTTCTTTATCCATTCATCTTCTGCCTCAAGTTCTAAGTGATACTGTAGCATTATTGCTACAGGAGAGTCACACTCAATGAAGCAATCAGATCCAGCGTCAACTTCTTTGGTAAGAGCTGACCAAAGACTGGATGGAGTGTGCGTTAAACACATTACCTCGTGGTCCCAGGGGCACTGGGCAGTAGGAATCTATGCCATTACTCTTGAAGCAGCTCTGTCTCTGGCAAGGGCCAGGCACAGTGCTCTTGAGTAGGTGTCTTCCCTGTGTGGAGCTGGCGAATGATTTACATGCCAGGAGGAGAAGAGTTTCTCTCTTGTCTGGAACAAAGACTATTTTTAACTCTCTCAGCTGAGAAAATTCTGTTTTCTGGCTCAGGCACCTTTTAGATTAATATGCTGCCTAAAATTGAAATGACTCATCAGGATCTGTACTTTGAATGGGCGGTGGGCTTGGTTCACACATCTCTCCTCAGAGCAGTTTCATCTCAGCCTCTGGAGAAGTCCCCAGGTCACCCACGGGGATAACTAGGGGAAATCTGATGTAGGAGCTGTCAAGGAACCCCCCCCACCCTCCCCCCACCCCCAACTGAGCAAAAAGTAAACTCTCTTATCACTGAAGAAAGGCTTTGTGACCAAAAAGGTGGAATACTACAGACAAAATTCAGCTTCCTTTCTGTTGTTTCTTTTATATGCTCATAAAACTGACTTCATGGGTTAGTTATAGTTTCCAGGCCTCTTCTTCTTCTTTTTTTTTTTTTTCTTCTTATCTAGGGGAAGGCGTTTGGCATTAATTGGAACACTTGTCAGTCTCAGCAAAGATGGAGAGGGAGAAAGAAATGGAAACAAAAACAGGCTCTCAGAATGCGAGTGCACCATTTGACAGAAAAGCATTTTCAGCCTTGGCATTTCGAGGAAGGAGAGAGAAGAGAGGTAATGTTCACGTGCCTGCCTTGTGCAGGGTGTCTGTACATGAGTTATCTCATTTAACAGATTTTGCTCAGTGACAGAGAGCGTGGGCAGGGAACAAATCCCAACTTGTACACCTCAGGAGAAAATGAGATCTTTCCCAAAGGCAGCTGGTTGAGATGGAAGGAGAGAGACAGCTGGAGAGAAATAATGGGACTGATATGGGAAAAGAGGGGGATGTCTGGAGGGAAATGGGAGTCTATAGAAAAAATGTGCCCATGCCAGCGTTAGAAGATAGCCCCCAGCCCTGGGAAGCTGGCTCTGGTTCAAGTTGTCTAGGAAACTTGTCATAAGCCCTTAGCAGTTCACCAGACAGGAAAAGTTGTGGGGAGAGTTCCCCGAGTTCATCAGGTCCCCCGAGATAGACCACTGTGGCCTCCTTTAGAGAATGTGGGCTGCCCGTCTCGATCACCTTTCTACCCCTGGCACCTTGCTTGGTACCTTGCCAATAAAAGCAGCTCAACAAGTGTTCATTGAATTAATGCCATAAATATTTATCATTTGAACACTGGGCAGACTCTTTCACAGTCCACTTAATTACTATGAGATACTTCTATTTTCTTAGAAAAAGTTAAAAAAAAAAAAAAAGAAAGGGGGAGACTTCCAAGAGGGGAAAAAGAGAGTGACATCAATGGTACAGCAGGAACAAGTGCTTTTGCAAAATAGCTTCAGGCACTGGGTAAGATAAAAGAAGCTGAAGCAAAGTATATTTTGATGCCCTGGAACTGTAGTTCTGAGAATTATCTGGGATTTAAATAAGAATAGCTGTTGCCCTTTCATTTCCATTCATATATATTGAGTGCCTTTTTCTGTGTTGGGCTTGAGAGTACAATGGATTAAGAATTTTTTCTCTTCTCTTGGAGGTCAGATTCTAGATGGAGAGAGAAACATTAAACATACATTGAAAGTAACTCCAGATATAGCTGGGGCATATGATGGTGGTGGTGGTGGTGGTGGTGATGGAGGTGGTCGTGGTGGTAGAGTGTGTGTGTGTTCAAGGAGCAATTCCTTAAGCAATGAACTGTAACTTAGCTATGAACTGGCTCTGGATAGGGTGACTCAGGGAGGAGCCAAGAAGGCCATGTGACTATATCCTTTGTCTTATGTACTCTAGCATGAGACCCCTGAAGATAAAACTTATGCCGACTGGCATTATATCTTGCAGATAGTGGCAGTATGAAGTTGTCATGTAAACATATCGAATTCTTTTTTGTGGAGTGGGGAATAAAGCAGAGTAGAATACAAATTAAATGTTATGGGCTTACCTGGAGGGAGGCAGGACTTGAATCTATTCATTCTAGACATATGTGTTGAAGTCCTAATACTTGCTAGACACTGTGTTTGTCATAATGAACAAAAGACCCTATCTTTGACGTCCCAGAACTTAAAACATAACAACTCGGAGCAGGGCTCACATACTCAAATGTTCATCGAATAAGTAGCAGATAGATTGTGGCCATCTTGTCTAGGGGGCGAGCCACAGTTCATTCTTGGGATTGAAACTGGTAACCAAAGGATTAATGGGGCTATTGAGGCCAGCCAGACTCCTAAGTACCACTGAAACTTTTTACCCTGGCCTCTTTTTGTTTGCTTTTACATTTCCCTGACTTTCTTCCTTCAGGAAGGCAGACTTGAGGCTTCCTCTCTCCTTTCCTCGTTTGGCTGCTTCTTGAATAAACCCATTCCTTGCTGCATACTCAGTGTGTCTAAGTGATTGGCTCTGCTTCATGTTGGGCAGACAAATATGATTTAAATTACAAATTTGGGGAACGAGCCAGGAGCTGTTTGCCTGTGGTTCATCCATGCCAGCTGGTAATGGGAGTCCCGTGATGAGTCCAAGCAACTGCCTAGGCTCTCTGTCCCAGGGACTGTCCCCAGGGCCCACGCCGACTGGATGCCACAAAACTTTAGTGCTTAATTTAACTCTTTCAGTAAGGAAATGGGTTTTGGTTTGGATTTGGACAGATGTCTCTTGGCGAGTGCTTCATGTGTAATGGCAGGTGAGCTTCTTTCTTCCTCCATTTGTTTTGGCTCTCTCAGATTTCTTCTGCCAAATAAGTTTCCTCCAAATAAGGAAGTTTGGTTCCCTTAGCCTCCTTTTCTGGCACATAAAGAAAGGTTGACTAGGAAGCTGTTTGGTTCAGTTGTCAATTGCATGGTAATGACAAATACAAGTCACTGATACGTTTATGATCATCAAACGAAGCATTTTCCGAGCTAATGGGAAAACTGCATTCAAACAGAGCAAGAATCAGTAACATGAGACTGAATGAATTGAGGAAGATGATTATAATTTTTTATGACTTGTGTTTGAAACTCTCCTAGTTCTTTAATGTTTGCTCTTCAAGATTTAAGGCATCTTTTTCTCTTAAGCTCTCTGTGACTTAAATAATCCTTGGTAAACAAGTATGAAACATTTATCTTTTTCTCCCCACCTGATCCCTCCAGAGTGCAGAAACTCTCAGCGAATATCCTTATATCTTTGTGGCAAGGTATTTATTTGCACAAGTTCAATGAGAATCTACTCTCCTTAGGACACAAGTAGAAACACTGGTTATATTACCAAGGCTTTGATTGCAATGTCCTATTTAAGGGAGACATGCACAGAATCAGATATGACTGAACAACTTTAAGGAACTAAGATTGACGTTATGGAGTCAATGAAGCCCCTTGGAAAAACTAGCCTGGGACCTTGCTTATGGGGTTCCCAGTAGCCTTACCAGATGAGCAAAAAAAAAGTCCCTTCCTGGCAGGTGCAGGTACCTCAGGATACTCTGGAGACCTCAAAAAGAGAAGAATTACCCAAATCTATAGGTTTTGTAGGTAAAGTCTGATGGCAAGTATTTGGTTTAGCTTCTTAGCTATGAACTGTAAAAAGTTCAATCCAAAATGTCTTATGAAAAGTTCTAGCAAAGCAGACTGAAAAAAGAAAAAAAGAAAAAAAACCCTATACAACCAATCCTTATTCTTGCCGCATTTATATAAATAATGAGGCCAAGTTTGTTAAAACTGGACTTATTTCATAAGTGAATTAGTATTAATTTGGCTATCTGTGGTGGAAATAAGGGTGATTTTAGAGAGACGATGCTTCAGCAACTCCTTTTGTGAACATTAGATTCTACTCCTGATCAACTGTCTTTGAGTATTTGTTGTCCATCTATAAAACTGGTCTGGTTCCTGAATTTTTCTGATTTCCCCAGATATCTGGCTAAGGGTCTCCAGACTAAGGTTTCTAATTTTCTCCCAGTCTCTTGACTTGAAATTATTGAGACCTAAAACTGTTCTTTTCCCCCAAAGCCCTGCAAACTGAAGCTAGAGAACTTGATGTAAACTTCAGAGAAAATTGCCAAGATAGCTCATGTTTGCCTCTCATTGTATGGGCCACTGAAAAAGATCAGCGGAACAAGTTTTTTTTTTTTCAAGATTTTATTTATTTACTCATAGACACAGAGAGAGAGAAAGAGGCAGAGACACAGGCAGAGGAAGAAGCAGGCTCCACGCAGGGAGCCCGATGTGGGACTCCATCCCAGGTCTCTAGGATCACACCCCAGACTGCAGGCGGCGCCAAACCGCTGCGCCACCGGGGCTGCCCAACAAGTTTTATTCTAGCCTTTCTCATTTGATGGATCTGCCACTGGAAAATTCAGACCTTGAGCTGGTCTGGACAGGAGCTGTTTTATGAATCAGGACAAGAAATTGCTGGATGTAGTGGTGACTCATCAGCTATTGTCCACTGCTGAGGACATCAGAAATTAGAACTGTTTGCCCAAGGGAACAGGACCCACACTACAAAGACTCTAAAACCCTCTGGAATGACTTTGGTACCAGACACTGTGAAGAGCTAAAGAAAGGAGATTTGGACACCATGCTGGCACTAAAGTTGGCTGGAAATATAATGAACAAGAAATAATCCTTATCCCAGAACATCTTATAGAAAAAAATAACTAGTCATATTCACCAAAGCACCCATTATGCCTAAGATGCCCCTCCTCAGTGGATCCAGAAATATATCATGGGTTCCAATCTTCAGAGAACTGTTCAAAAGATAGTCCAAAAAATGTGACATCTATGCTAAAACAATCCTAAGACTGGGCCCACACCGGTTCTCAAAGGTAGACAAACTAGAGGCACCAAACGTAGTGAAGACTGGCAGACAGACTTTATCATATGCCAGAATACGTAATCTTCCATTATATGCCAGTATTTGTAGATATGTTTACAAGTTGATTTGAAGATTTCCATGCCATTCAGAGAAGGCCTCGTAGTTGTCAAAAACACTTTCAATCAGCCAACTTAACTTGAGAAAAAGCCTTGCTGGTTGCCTTGCTTTGGGTAAGAATGACTCCTAGAAGTAGACTTGGTCTAAGCCTCTATGAAATACTATATGGAAGACCATTTCTATGCTCTTTTCATGAATTATAGGAGTTTCTGATGGTGATCACATTAGGGAACTGGATACTTTGCTGTGTTCAATCTTTGGGAAATACTCTAAGTTTGCTTCCCGCAGGTTGATGTACCCCACAGATGTGCCCCAATACCACCTGAATCCTGGAGACCGAGTGTTATTAAAGATCTAGAAGAGTAGGCACCTTGAGGACAAACTCCAACCTCATTAGATATGACTTTATGAGGTACCAATACTCATCACTCATTCTTCAGTGAAACTAAAGGGAATTAAGCCATGGATTCACCACACTCAAATTAAGTTGGTTCCATAGGAATCCACAGGTTTCCTACACCTGTCACCAAGAAGAAAATCAAAAAGAACAGAACCTGGCTCAGACCAGCGGGTCTCTGACAGACCTGTAACTACTATTTAGGAAAGCTGGGCCACAAAATTCAATAAAAAAAATAACAAATAACCTGTGATCCATATAAATATTTCCCTTGGAAATATGAACATTTAAATGGCTTGAACATAATAAGAGGCCTTAGGCATTCTGGCGAGAGTAGTTTTGGATAATACAATTGCTTTAGATTATATTTTAGCAGAACAAGGAGATGTTTGTGCAGTAGCTAATTCATTGTACTGCACATATATTACAAGATGAGACAAGATACTTGGTTACAGCAAAGCTTCCCTTGGCCCCTAGACTCAGACTGGTTTTTAGGATTCCTTGAGGAATTAGGTCACTCTTACTAGGATTATAAAATGTTGTACAAGAACTATTAACCAAGGTACAAAAATCTTGGTGATGTGGAATGCTGATTTGCAACATGGAACTAAAGAATATTTCTAGATGAGTACAGAGAGGTTCATTCCTCTAACCCTGATTCCTGCCCATCTGGACAGAAGCAACTAGAGTGGCCATCATCCCAGTTCCCTCAAGAATGAGAAATGATCAAAAGATAGTGGGGATTGAAACTGGTAATCAAGGACCAATAAGCACAACAGCAGCTGTTTATCCAGACCTCTTTTCATTTGCCCTTAAATTTCCCTCCTCCTTCAGGAAGGTGAATTTGAAGCTTGCTCTCCCATCTCCTCATTTGGCTGTTTCTTGAATAAATCCTTTCCTTGGTGCATATTAGGCATCTCAGTCTTTTCTGAGACTGGCTTTTCTATGCCAAGGACAGACAAACTTGGGTTAAGTTATGGGATTGTTGCTGTCAGCCAAACCAACCCCCTGTTGCCAGGTCTGATTTTCAAAAGAAGCTGGAAATCCACACTTTTATGTGAACTGTTCTCCCTTTTTAAAATGTTTCCAATGAATTCAAATTTTTATAAACATTGTGTGGGCCAAACACAATACCATCTACCGTCTAGATATGGCCTGCAGTCTGCCAGTGTGTCACTTCCATGTTAAACAATTCTAGTAGATCACTGACAAAAAGGAGAACCAGGGTACTAACTGAAGCCATAAAGGGGGGACCTTTAGTAACGAAGGAATCCTGTCCTGAAGCATCTATATCAAACTTACTATATGAAACAGGTGGTTACATTATTTGATTTTCATTTCTTGTTGGCTTTTGTGGTTAGCTACTCTTTTGAGATTCTTTTCTCTCTCCCTGTATCTTTTCCTATTCTTTCCACTTATGCTGTTTGTTTTATTGCCTTGGGTGGGTGGGGGGGAGAAGTGGTAGGGCCAATATAGAATTAACTTGCGAATCATTTTGGCTTTTATTTACCCAAAGCTTTAAACTTTAGTAGACATAATTTGCCTAAGAGGCAAAAGGAAGAAGGAATTTTTTTAGTAGATGCAGAGTCGTGGATAACCAAAAAAGTAGCACCTATTTCCTGCCCCAAGAAAGAAAGAAGTTCCTCCCAGGCTGGGAAGAAGTAGGCAAAGAAAAGAAACAGCACTGGGTTTCAGAGCAGTGAGAACCCCAGTTCTGCCTCTAGCTAGTGTTATCCCTGGTGCATCTAGACAGAGGGGTCTGCAAGCAACTGAAAGAATATAACTGTACTCCAAGCATGGCATCAGAAGCTGCCAAGAGCTGGTGGCCAAGGAAGAGCCATACAGACAGGACAACAGGTAATTCACTGGACACCATATCTCCTGGTTACCAATGACTATGACCATAGAACCTCTGTGCCAGTCTGACAGTGGAAAAGATCTTAGAACCATGGCATAGCCCTAAGGGTATGAGAAGGCCGTCAAGTTACAATCAAGGTAAGGTTTTCTTTCTTCCCCATCATGGTAGCTAAAGTTAAAATAGTTTCAGTCACAGAAAATACGAAGATGAGTTATTTCTTCCAAATCTGAGGATGTGGATTGGAATTCAAACCCAAAACAGGTTTTAGTTATATCAGATGAAAAATGTCCATGTTTTTATCTAAAGTCCTTTGGAACCCCTCCTTCTTTTTTAAAAATACAGATATGGCACATATTCATTATATCCTGACCTTGAGAGGCTCTAAAAACAATTCCTGCTGTATATTTTCCTAGAAATTCTCACGCAGAATACTCTTTCCATGGAGGGACTAATGGAGAGAACCGGCGAGAGTGGACTTGGCACATTTGTTGACTCCTCAGAGTAGTCTCTGGGTACTGATAAGAGAAGACGTCACTTGATATGTTACTCCCCTTTAACAGAGTAGCGGGGAGCATTTCCAAGCTGTGGTAAAGCCTGGGAAACTCCTCGGACTGGATTTCCAGAAAGTCTGATCCATGCAGGTTAGAGCCAGGTACCCCATCATCTAGAAACACTTTTGAAAGTCATGTTCTTAATATTATTCCAGGACATGGGACATAATGTGCTACAGTATCAGCAAGCTGGGATCTATGGTCATGTTACACTTACTACGGGGTGATCCTCTCATGGTATATGTTATATCATGGCTGTTCACTATTGTTGAGAATACATCACATCCTAGAAAACTGCTAGAAATTGGTGATTTCAAAAAAAAAAAAAGAAAAAAGAAATTGGTGATTTCTAAATAACCCAGAGGGGTTGGAACTAGTAACTATGATAAGCCATATGCTTGTCTACTAGCAATTCTACAAAGGTCTTTGCTGAAAGATGCATGGTTCTAAGATAAGTGAGAGAGCAATACATTTCTTTCTGCTTCCTGATTATTGAAAGATCAGGAAAAGGAATGAAAGCACAAAGAATAGGGAATATTTTTACCTCTCCTTGAAAGAAGGAATTCAAATAAATTATTTTTAAAAACCCATAAAAGAAAAGAAATGGAAGAATACGAAGAGAAGATAGGTTTACAATAATATCTAAGATGCTTCTGTTAATATTAAACTAATTAGAGTCATTTGTAGACATTAGGCCTATTGAGCCCTATTCCAGGGGAACATCTCTAGCTAGGTTGGCTCTTCTCGAGTTAACTAGGTTGGGATTCTAGGTAATGAGAGCTTATCAGAAAGAACATGCTTTGGGTTCCAAGAATATATTTTGAAATGAATGTTTCTTGCTAGCCACTATTGAGCACTGCTTTCTACTCTTAGTGTTGTTATTTCATGGGATCTATCCAATTTTTCTCTAAAAAAGCAATTTCTTCTTCCATGCATGTCTTAACACCATGAAAAATTTTGCTCTGACACTGCCACCCTCTGTCATCAATAATGGCTCTCAACTATCCAGGTGGAATTCACCTCTAACCTTCACTTCAGAGTGGAATTTTAGCTTAAATTGCAACCACAAAATACACAAACACATGTCATACAATCATTTGCTATGTGTCATGGGTTTCAAAGCCCCCTAGTAAGCTTCAGAAAATAAAGATCTTCACTGCTGGTGGTATTTCAAGACATCTGGAGTTCCCATGATGGATTATAGCAATCTCCACCATGTAGTTTCTCTTACTTCGAAATAGATTTTGAGAAAGGTGTTTAAAGTTTTAGAATCAGACCAAAGAGAAATCCTTCCAGGATGAGCATTAGACAAAACAAAACAAAACACCAGTGAGAGACTTTAGTTCATTCATCTGAACAGAAGAATCATGAGAATTACCTAAGGTTCATGTAATGATCTTTAAGAATTAAATTTGGTCATGAACAAGTACCATCAAGGTGATTAAGCCTATAAAAGTATAATTCTGTTACAAATGTTTTTGTGCATAGTGCTTATTATGTATATAAAAACAACAGTGTCATTTCATAACAATAAATATAGAGCACCTACATCTATTTACCTCTTAACTGCTTACACATTGGTTTTCATTGCTTGGGTTTACTAATGCCTTGGGTTTATTCTGTACTCTATTGAAATTTGTAAGGCCAAGAAAGAATAAGAAAGGGAAAATAATAAAGGACAACTGCAGAAGATAATGAAATAGAAAGCAAAGATATATAAGAAGTTTCATCCAAGTCAAAATTTTGTTTTAGAAAAATAAAATTAGCAAACCTACTTTTTACAGTATTTCTTGATCTATCAATTACTGAGTCCCTTAAAATCTCCCATTTCAATGGATCAATTTTTATGTTCTATATCTTGAATCTACATTATGAGGTGTTTACATGCTTAAGATTCTTTAACTTTTTTATTAACTAAAACTTTAACCATAGGTAGCAGGCTTTCTCATCAGTAAGAAAAATTTTTGTCTTAAAATTTTTATCAAATATATCCAGAGATTTTTTTTTTTATTATTTAGTGGCTTTCCAGTTTGTTTTTCCACTTTTTACTTTCAACTTTTTGTTTTAATCTTTCCATTTTTAGGTGTATCATTTGTAATTATCATATAGCTAGAAATTTTTTAAAAAGTTCATTTGGATGACCGTTTTTTTAAAGTGGAAATTTTAGGGGTGCCTGGGTGACTTAGTCAGTTAAGTGTCTGACTCTTGATTTTAGCTCAGGTTGTGATCTCAGAATTGTGAGATCAAGCCCTGTATGGGGCTTTGCACTCAGTACAGAGTCTGCTTGTCCTTCTCTCTCTGTTACTCCACCTGCCTGTTCATTCTCTCTCTCAAATAAACAAACAAATAAATAAATAAAATTAAACCTGTAAAGTGGAAAGATCTGTGCATTTACAGTGTGATTTCTGATCTATTAGTTTTTGCCGTTATTTTTGGACTGATTTGTCTCATGTATTGTTTCTTCTCCTTGTTGTACGTCTTCCGTTCTCTTGCATTTATTGAATTTTGCTCCCTCATTTCACAGTCTTCCATCTAATCACTGTTAAATTTGTGTTCTATTTCTATTCTTTCAGTGGTTTCTTAAGACATGTTATATCCCAGTGCTTAAAGTTAATTTTGCCTCTCTTCAAATCAATAAAAGGACCTTGGGATGTTTTAACCCCTACCATCACTTCCTGACGTAAATGCTATTGTCATTTGTGGTTTTAATTTTCTTTTCAAAATTTAAATCTCACAAATAAACAACACTGTATTTTGCACATTTAATATTTGCATCGACATGCCTTCATGTTTATCATTTTCTTTATTCATCATTCTTTCTTCTTAGACATTTCTAAGATCACATTTATTTTCCTAAAGGATATAATTTATATGAGAAAATACCTTTAGTATACACTCTTTTTTATAGATTATTTTATTGTAGGGATCCCTGGGTGGCGTAGCGGTTTGGCGCCTGCCTTTGGCCCGGGGCGCGATCCTGGAGATACGGGATCGAATCCCACGTCAGGCTCCTGGTGCATGGAGCCTGCTTCTCCCTCTGCCTGTGTCTCTGCCTCTCTCTCTCACTGTGTTCCTATCATAAATAAATAAAAATTAAAAAAAAAAAAGATTATTTTATTGTATATGTAAAATACAATTTTAGCCTCAGTGCTTTTGAATTCATGCAGATAATATGATAGGTTTTATTTTCTCTGAACACTTACTTTCTGTATGTCACTGTAGCTCATCAAATTGTTATTTTTGTGGATAGTCCTTATCTCCTCTTTTGTTATGTTTAAGATCTTCTCTTCTCTTTGGTATTCTGTAGCTTTATTATGATGTATCTAGATGTGGTTTTATTTCTATTACCTTACATGGGTTTCACTAGACTTTTAGCACTGAGGGATTTGGTTCTTTCATCATCTCTGGAAACTCTTTTGTCATTATCTCTTTGGTGCTTCTCTCCCTTTCCTCCCATAATTTTCTTCTAGACCTCAAGTTCATGTTGCCCATTCTCTACTCTCTATTAACATTTGGTTTCATATTTTTGTCTCCTACATAAATTCTTAAGAACTTTCATTTTACTTATTCTTTCTTTATGAGGATTGACTCCTTTGTTTAACCTCAACACTAATTTTCCAATTTTAATTATATTTTTCATTTCTAGGAATCTTATTTGATTCTTTTTTTTTTTTTTTTTTGGATCTACGTGATCAATTTCTGGTAATCTTTCTCTTTTGTCATACAATGAAAATCCTCTTTTATCTCTTAAACATATTACACACATTTACATTAAATTCTTTCTCTGGAAATTCAAGTATCTGTAATCTTCACAGTTCTGTTTCTGTAGTTTATTGTTATACTGGCTGTTACTCAGAGCAGTTTGCTTCCTCATTTTGTTTAATATTAAAAAAAATAAAAAAAAATATTAGCTCATATTCCTTAGAACATTCTCTATGGTAATTCTTTTTTTTTTTTTTTTGAAGATTTTATTTATTTATTTATTCATGAGAGACACAGAGAGAGAGAGAGGCAGAGACACAGGCAGAGGGAGAAGCAGGCTCCGTGCAGGGAGCCCAATGTGGGACTCAATCCTGGGACTCGATCCTGGGACTCCAGGATCACGCCCTGGGCCAGAGGCGGCTCTAAACCACTGAGCCACCTGGGCTGCCCTCTATGGGAATTCTTGAGATGAGATCTTAAAGTGCATTCCCTCAGAGAATCTGTAATTGTCTATGCCAGGCACCTACAGAAACTAGTAATCTGAGACTACTTAAAATTATGTTTTAGCCTCAGTGCTTTTGAATTCATGCAGATAATATGACATCTTGGCCCCAAATATGCATGCATTGTAGCTTTGTGGACAGAAATCTCAGGGGAGAATTTATTTCTATTGATTCTGTTCTAACAGAATAGTTTTTCCACATAGCATTTATTCAGAAGGAAAGGCCTGGAACACAAGTATGAACTGTAGGACCAGGGACCTAGAATAAATCCTATATAATGGGAAAGATTTCTCAAAATATATACTCTATATCATATTTATAAATGAAAAAATTAGAAAACTTAACATGATATTCTGGAAAGTACTCATTGTTTGGATCCCAGTAACATAAAATGATACTGGAGTCCTGCCTTGGCAAAATATACTGAATAAAGAACAAAAAATAGAGGACTGATTTATTTACAGGCTATGGAATTCTTGAAATCAATCATTTAACTATTTCAATAAAACCACTTCCTCAACCCCCAAAAGGGCTTAGAGGAGAGGCTCTGATAAGGGTCCTGACCGCTAGATTTATGTGTAGAGGAGAAGCATAGCCATACCCCTGTCCCATAAACCTCTGACATAAGCCAGCAAGCTTCTCTTTAGTCCCCAGGTATGGGAAAGGGTAAACAGGATTTAAACAACAGGGAAAATTACTTTAATCTCTGTTTAGAAAAGAAATGAATAAATTCAGTCATGTCTATTCTGCATTAAAAAGTCATTAAAATTGCTAGCAATTTGGACATAGCCTTTTTATTATGGCACCTCATAAAAATATTTTTAAGGAGAGTGTTCAGAACTATTTGACTATTACCTAAATTTAGTTTTAAGAGATTGAGTTGCAGAACCACCATGACTGAATCCGATTATATGTCAATCATAGACCCAGATTTTTAGAGTATAAATCTACTCACAGAGATACTGAAAAATCCCGGGAACAAGATAAGAAAGTTACCTTTGGGATAAATCTTCTACCTGTCTTGTGACTGTCTGGATTTCCTTACAATATTGTCAGCTCCTTCTTGACCATAGTTAGGATAGATCTTCACTGAAGCTTAACGTAGGGAATTTTTTCTTTATCTATGGTACAGTGGAATAAAAAAGGCATCTGGGCTTTCTTTATGATTCTCCTTAAGCTACCCATTATTCTCCCCTTTAAAAGCAAGTGATGTGGAAAAAGTATCATAAGAAAAATCTATCTAAATTTTATCTAAAATTCTAAAAAGTCACTTTAAATGTTAAAAAGATAACTTCAGTAAAAAATTCTTGTAAATAAAACTGTCAGCCAAATTGAATACAAAAGTGGAAGGACATGAAAACTTTTTAAAAAATGAACTATAGAGAAGCTACTGGGTGGATCAGTTAAGTCTGATTCTTGATTTTGGCTCAGGTTGATTTTGATCTCAAGGTTGTGAGATTGAGCCCTATGTCTGGCTCTACACTCAGGAGGGAGTCTGCTTGAGATTCTTTCTCTCCATCTGCCCCTCCCCCATTTTCTTTCTCTCTCTCTCAAATAAATAACCTTTTTTTTAAAAAAGTAACTATAGAAACGCAATGTCCAAAGTTAACCATATCCTCCACACATGGGCAAACAACTGGCCACTAAAAACAATGCATTCTGACAAGAGAGGTTTAGAGAAGGAAGAGAAGTGGGATATTCCAGGTAGAAAATGAAGGAAGAGAAGGGGACAGAAGAGATGGCATCTTTCAGAGAAGGGCCAAAAATCCAAATCACCACATCCTAGGAAGTGTTGATATTGAGTAGTATAAATATCTAAGGGATCTGAACAGAAAAGATGAGAAGCAATGATGTAGATCTCACTAGCTGTGGTATTCAGCTTTTGGGCTACTTCATTTGCAAGGTTGGGAAGGTTACTGTTGTAGTAGAGGAGTATTTCACATCTTACAAAAGTAAGCTTGAGATAATTCAACACCCACCTGCCCCAATACTGTTACAAAAGGATGTTTAACAGTGTGAAACAGGAAGCTAAGAAATAAAGAGGAATGGGGAAATGCCTTTATGAGCAGCATTTAATATAGATGTTTCCTTCCTGCCAAAGGCCAATGTGATCTATGTACCCATTAGCCTTGAATGTGACAGTGATGAGAGATGCCAAAGGGACTAGCAACCTATAAGTAGTAGCAAATTAAAAAGATCATTACCTGGAACAACGGAACTATGACTGAGGAAGATTCTGCTTTAAGTATTAGTATTGATTATTTACTTTTTTTAAAGATTTATTTATTTATTCATGAGGGACAGAGAGAGAGAGAGAGAGAGAGAGGCAGAGACACAGGCAGAGGGAGAAGCAGGCTCCGTGCAGGGAGCCCGATGTGGGACTCGATCCTGGGACTCGATCCCAGGTCTCCAGGATCACACCCTGGACCGAAGGCAGATGCTTAACTGCTGAGCCACCCGGGCCACCCCAGTATTGATTATTTAAAGAAGAGACACAAATTCTCTGTAATTTGTAACCAATTTGTCACAAACCCAATAAGAAGAGGAGGTTAGGGGACAATAAAAAGAGGCTGGACCAGACTAGAAAAGAGATCATTCCCTCTCCAAAGTTCTGGCATTTTCCCTTTTAAACTCAAGAGGAAAATTCTTTTTTTTTTTTTTAATTTTTATTTATTTATGATAGTCACAGAGAGAGAGAGAGGCAGAGATACAGGCAGAGGGAGAAGCAGGCTCCATGCACCGGGAGCCCGACGTGGGATTCGATCCCGGGTCTCCAGGATCGCGCCCTGGGCTAAAGGCAGGCGCCAAACCGCTGCGCCACCCAGGGATCCCTCAAGAGGAAAATTCTTAAAGAAATGCACTCCATTCCTTTCATTCTGAGTTTTCACAATGAAACATACAAGTCTTCCATCCTGCAACTGTAAAACATCAGTGGACTTATCTTGTATACTTTCTTAACAATTATAGTAAGTTTTGATTTAATAGAAGCAATATGACAAGATAAAATTCATCTAAGGCAGCACAAAGACAGGGAAGCTTGCTCAGAGAAGATGAACTTTTGTCAGTTATACTATATTTAAGAGTATGTAATTTAGAGTTTCACATTTTTAGGGAGTGTGGAGAGATCAAAGAGAGTATGAAGGGATACAGTGAAAGCTATGATACGCATAGAGAATAGGACTTATAAAGAAAGCTTTAAAAAGTATGCAGTAGTCCTTAATCAGAGATGAAAAGGTTTTGGTGATTTAACATAACTTAAGGTGACTTTGAGGGATACAAAAGATAATTAGAAAGAAGTGAGTTTATAATACAGCAGAAGAAATTCTGGTCAGGTATCAGAAAAAATAACAAGTTAAAATTTATGGAATTAACTAGTGGAAAATGCCTTCCTATAATAAAGATACTAAGAAAAATCCATCAATTACTTTTTTATTTGGGATTATTGAAGGTTAGCTGAGCTCTGAGTACAAAAAAAAAAAAAAAAAAAGCCCAGATCAAATTCAAGAATTCAAGTTTAAACTTTATAAATAAGAGTGCCATATTTAGAAAGAGGGAAGTGATCATTCTTCTTTCACTATGAAAAGCAGAAAAGTGGATAATCATCTCTCAGAAGAATATGCACTAAATAGAAGAGGTTGAGAGGAGAGTAATAGAATAGAGAAGGGATAAGTTTTGAGGGACTAGAGACGCTTAGCCTAGAGGGAAATGTGTGCATGAGGGTTTTTTTTCAAGTATTTCAATAACTATTTTTTCTTTTTTAAAGTTTTTTTGAGAGAAGGCACAAGCTGGGAGAGTTGAGAGGAGGGAGTGAGAGAGAATCTTAATCAGGCTCCATGCTGGGTTTGATCTCACAACCCTGAGATCCACAACCCTGAGATCCAAATGAAGAGCTCACAGCTTAACTGACTGAGCCACCCAGGGCCCCTCAATGACTATCTTATAAGGAGGAAATTAATATTTTATGGGGCCTCCCAGAATAGATTCACTATAGTGGGTAGCAAAAAAGGAAACAGATTTTGGCTTACTACAAGAAAGAAATTTAATCAGGGCAGCCCAAGATGGGATGTATTCCTCTGAAATACAGAGTTCAGAATACTTAAGCATACTCTGAGTCCCTGGCCTGGATATTGGAGAAGTGGAGATTTTATACAGTTGTAGTAGGTGACTCTTAAAATCTCTACCAACACTTTTTTTTCTTTTATCTGTAGTACTATAAATGAAACAAAATTATTTTTTTCTTTGGCTCTATCTGAAAATAGATTAGCTAACTATGAACCGTGTGGTGACTACAGATACTTTCTCAAGTGGAGGCGAAGTGCTTAGTCAAAAGAAGCCACTGCTCATAACCTTTAGGTATGACTTCTCATCTGCCCCAGAATGCTATTGTGAATACATACTGCAAAATGGTGATTTTTTTAAATTGCCAACCATATCTGTTGGTACTATGCATGAGTATGCCTATGACAAAAATAGTGTTTGTGAAACTGAAGTCTCATATAACTAAGCTTAAAAACATTGCACAATGACAGGTGGAGTTAGAGTATCAGATATCTTAGGCAGTAGGAAACCACATAAAATGTTGTGCTTTCTTTTATAACTTAAATAATTATCTCAGTACCATTATGGTAAATTGATTAGAAAATTTTGCTCTTTCTAATAGCTTTAAGATAGAGAGAAGTGGAATATACTGAATTTGCATAAAGTATTGAATTTCTTATTTTTATTGGCAGTGAGGATTTACCATCACAGAGAAAGGCTGACAAGGATTCTGGATGACTTTTAACATTTCAAGTCTAAGAAATAAGATCAAGGAAAGCGGGCCATATTGAGTTACTCAATGGAGCTTATCTCTAGTTTGCCAATTTGAGTTCTACGGGAGGTAGAAAATGGAGTGTTACTTTCCATACTTCTTACTGATTTAATTTTTTTACCAGGCATTCATTTTTACAATAAAAATAAATTATAAAAATTAAACATTGAATGGCTGGCATCGCCACAGACATATGCCAACACACAAATACAATAGGCAGGGCTGACTGTGGTGGGAAGCAATCTTCCCATTTATATGGTTCTGGTTCAAATTTTAGCTCTGCTTCTTACTAGCTATATGCCTTTTATTTGCCTCCACTTTTAAAGCATATTTTCACTGTTTATAGACTTACATGATGACAGGTATCTTTTTTCTTTCTTTTAGCACTTTAACTATGTTATATTATCTTCCTGTCCCTACTATTTCTGGTGAGAGGTGTTTTTCCTTTAGTATAATGTATCTTTTCTTTCTTTCTTTTTCTTTCTTTCTTTCTTTCTTTCTTTCTTTCTTTCTTTCTTTCTTTCTTTCTCTCTCTCTTTTTCTTTCTCTTTCTTTCTTTCTTTCTTCTTTCTTTCTTTCTTCTTTCTTTCTTTTTCTTTTGATTTTATTTACTGATTTGACAGAGAGAGAGAGAGAGAGAGAGAGAGCATCTGAGCACAAGCAGAGGGAGCAGCAGGCAGAGGGAGAGGGAGAAGCATGCTCCCTGCTGAGTAAGGAGTCCCATGCAGGGCTGGATCCCAGGGATCTTGAGCCAAAGGCAGATCCTGAGCCAAAGGCAGATGCTCAACCACCTAGGTGCCCCATATCTTTTGTTTTGCTGTTTTCAAGATTTTCTCTTTGTCTTTGGTTTTTAGCAGTTTGACTATGATATACCCAGATGTAGTTTTCTTTGTATTTACCTTATTTGGGATTTCCCAGACTTCTTGGATTTATTAGATGTCTTTCAACAAATTTGGAAACTTAACTATTATCTCTTCAAATATTTATTCTGCCTCACTGTCTCTCTCTTCTTGTTCTGTAAGTTCAAAAACATGCCTTTTGGATAATTTCATATTGTCCCAGATATTCTGTTTTTCTTTTCTTTTTCCACTCATTTATTTCTGTGCTTCAAATGGATACTTTGAATTGACCTATCTTCAAATTCACAGATTCTTTTCTCTACTGAATCCTATATTCTTCATTTTTAATTTTTTTATTTCTATCATTCCTATTTGACTATTTTTAGAATTGTTTCCTTGTCTTTGATGAAATTCCACATTTCTTCATGAGTATTGTTAAGATCATCCACCTGAACTTGGGATTACGATTATAGTTAAGTTCTCGTCTGATAATTCTAACATCTATGACATTGTTAGGTCCACTTCTATTGATTATTTTCTCTCTTGACCATGTGTCACATTTTCTTGCTTCATCCCTTTTTTTATTGCACTCAGGTATTTTGTATATAGTAGCAGTAAGGACTGAATGAAAAACATATTTACTTTCAAAAACAAAGTCCTTTTTCTGTGTTTGGCTGCTTGGCTGTGGGTGGAGTCAACTTGATCACTGAGACGAGGCTTTCCTGCAGCTTCAGTTTGAGTTAGTTCACTACTGACTTAAAATATCTTGAAAGCAGGATCAGTCCTTACCCTTCTTCAGGACTTGAGGTCTGAGTACTGCTGAGATTCTGGAGATTTCTGCACTTTATCTCCAGATACCAACTTTCTGAACCATGAAAAATATACCTTTACTTTGCATTCAGTTGACTACAGTTGGGTTTTTGGGGGAGTTCTCTTTGCTTTCTAGTCCTAGGGTAGACTTCTTGAACTTTTAGAAATCTCTCTCTGCCTGGAACATCTCAGAAGGATTTCTCTCAACTTTTTTGCCAATCCTTGGCATCTGAAAGTCTGGATTGCCTCCAGTTGGTTTCTCTCAGATCTCCCATATTGCTCCTCTCCATTTTCAAAACATGGCTGTCACGCACTTAAGGAGTCTCCACACACATTAGGTAGAATCTTTTAGTTTTGTGCCACCTCTCAGTCTTTGGTATAAATGCCCAGCACTAGGTAAAGACCCATGGAACACAGTCTGGAAGTGTGTATAAAACCGCTCTGTGGCTGAGGTCCTTTAGAATATAATCTGTCACACTACCTCACATGTGCGCATTAATACTTAAAGTTTTGGCTGTTTTTTTCTTGGCTCTCTCTTTGTTGATTCCTTCTCTTGTCACTCTGCAATGGATGAAAGAAACTGAATCTTTTCTGTCTCACAAATGGAATTTTCTAGAATTTTATACATTTAGATTTTTTTTCTTTCTCAGCTTTCTGATGAGTTCAGAAAAAATATATGATTTTATATGTTACTGTTGTTGGAGTGAGGGTGATTGTCCTTTGCAACTAATTATATCCTAAAAGGAAGTCACTATATAATTTTTGATAAGTCAATCTCTCTAAACCTCAGTTTTTTCATATATAAAATGACCTATACAATGCTTAAGTATGTAGTAGCTATATTGTACATTTTCATTTCCTTTCTTTTTCTCCTTTGAGGTAGTACTTGAAATGGCATATAGTGTGTTCATAGAATCAAACAAACTCACTGTGCATTATTTCTTTCTCCCTTCTTTACTTGTGCTCTTCTCTTTATCAAAGATCATCCAAGTTGAATGGATTGACTTTGCACCTATTGTTTCAGAAAATCTTACTCATTCTGAAATATGCAGGTTTTATTCGGAGCTAAGGCTTGAGTATAATAGCTGACATTTAAAAAGCCACATAAATTGAGTATGTCCCTCAAATATCAAATAGATTAACATTTTAATGACATCATCTTTGAGCAAATAAAATGATCAATATAGGTTAATAAACAATTTTTTATTGGATAGTTATCCTCATTGTTTTTCTTCAGCCAAGAAATCTGAGTCAAAGAGATATGAAGCTGACTTGCTTAAGGAAGAAACATATTCATAGTTGAGACCATCTTTCAGTGTAATTTTACTGTCCTGATTTCCACACCAGTCATCTAAATCATATTGCTAATTTACACTGATTTGCAATCCCTGGAACCTACTTGCATGTCACATTCATTGTTTTTTGAAAAAGAGATATGAAGTATATGCATTAAACTCACTTCATTCTTTGAATTGAATATTGATAAAGATGCACAAGAGAGAAGAAAACCAAATGTAAATAACACTGAACCATAGAATAGCCAAAATATATTTAGCTAATGGTCATAATTCTACACTGATACAGGTTAAAAATTCTCTATTTCTCTCCACTCCATTCTTCCCAGGCACGTCTACACTAGTAAACCTTTCCTGGAACCCAAAGTTGGAAAATGCCCAAAGGTTATCCTTCTGCTTTCTAATAAAAAATGATCCTTTTTTTTTGAATGGAGATTCTGATTAAACTCTAGCTAAACTAACTGACTCATGTGCTTTGGTTTACATGATGCCCTAAAGGATTAATACTGATGTCATTTATATGATCACAAGCTGTGTTTACAGCAATAAAGAAAGCTAGGCTTAGGTAATATTAATAGCCCTGCTAATTACACTACTATAAAAGGTTTATGGACGATATAAATTTCTGTATTATTACTTCAATACTCTGGCAGTGGCATTCTTCCAGAGGAACATAACACAAGGCTCATTTGTTTTCCCCTATTTGCACTAATTCATGAGGAGATAAAGACAACAGACTGAGTGAGAGAAAGAAGGAAAGGAGTCCATGGGACTTAGTCTTATACCAAGAACAGACTGGTAAGGGGTCATTATCATTTCATGTTTTTATTTTAGGATTCAAAAGCTATAAACCTTGTCAATAAACATACAAGAGGATGCTCATTTCACTGGTAATTAAGGAAATGAAATTTAAAACAATGAGGTTTTTTCACCTTTTAGATTGACAAAAATATTACCAATAATATCTGATGTTGATAAGGAAGGGGGAAACATACTCTCAAATACCGTTAATAGGCTTTTGAACTGATATTACTTTCTGGAGAGGGGAGATTTAGTGATATTTATCAATATTTAACATGCTCTTGACTCAGTATTTAAGTTTTTAGGAATCTAAACTACAAAGTATTCTTACATATATTTAAAATATATTTACAAGGATGTTTCTTATAAAATGGAGTCTGACATTCAACCAAGTAAACCACCCAGTGGTCCCAAAGTTATTTTATTTTTTTAAGATATTATTTATTTATTCTTGAGAGAAAGAGAGAGAGAGAGAGAGACAGAAACACAGGCAGAGGGAGAAGCAGGCTCCATGCAAGGAGTCTGATGCAGGACTTGATCCTGGGACTCCAGGATCATGCCCTAGGCCGAAGGCAGGTGCTAAACTGTTGAGCCACCCCCTGCCCCCAAAGTTATTTTTTATGAAACTCATACCTAAAATATTAAATTTTTATGTTTTTTTTTACATTTGGATCAATATTTTCACTCCGAAATCCAAAGCAACTTAGTCTGCACTTTAGAAGACACCCTGCTCAGAGAACAATAATTAGAATATTACATCTTTGACTTCCTTTCCTCAAGTCAGCAGGTTAATTGGAAAGTAGGAACAACAACATTCTAGTATCTTGATTTTGAGCTTCTTGAACCTTATTGAAAGATCTTATTTTGGTTCAATGAATAAAGCTGAGAAGTATGTGTTGATTTTGATGGGTATGTAAAAAAAATCACCAGTTCCTTCCCTCAACTATTTTTTTAAAATACTGAATTTGATATAAATAAAAAATAAAGAAGGATTTACATAATTATCCAAAGACTGATTGACTAATGCTCTTTAGCTTAGAACAAAAAAAAAAGTTTTAAAAAAGGGTGTATGAAGTGGTGGCAGGTGTCAGAGAGAGCACAGCTCAGGAATGGTCACAGCAGTTCAGGTAGGAGGCAATAGGTGGCTTAGCTTAGGCATGCTAGAGCAAATGGAGACAGAGAGAGAACATCTGAAAGGCACTCACATAGTATCTGGTACACAGTGGGCTCAATAAATAATTGTGAAATTTAACTGAAGACAACTTTGCATCAGTCAATATATCCCATAACCAAATATAACTTCAACCCCACGATGATGGGAGTTTTCTAAGTTAGTCTGTTAGGTGTGTTTAAACTTTAGCAATGGGAACTGCATAGTTACACAAGGGGATACCTGTGGCTAGAGACACACTTGCTAGGGAGAGATACTCTTTTTCTGGTTTTCAGGTGAAACCATGAATAGATTAGGAATTTTGGTACAAGATTAGTAGGATGCAATAATGGTTTTTTTTTTCAAAGGAATCATAATCATTGCTGCATTTAGTTAGATATTTATCTGTGCCACTTTCTGAAAACAATTGGGACTACTGGATATTGTACATATTGTGAGACTGGTTATCAAAGGCACCATTAATTTCTTCCTCCAGAATACCATGAAATGGTAACCTACCCTGGAGGAGAAGTGATGAATATTTGCTGAACAGAGCATGCTGTACAGTAAGAAAATGAGAAAATGGTCAAAAGCAAGAAGTTGATGTTCTGGTTTTCCTTCCTGCTGCTTCACAGCTGCTAATAGTCCTAATGAGTGGTCCCAGGTTGGTTCTCCCCTGTCAGGTACTGAGATAAAGCTAGTGAGCTTTGATATTCTTTACTGTGTTGTTGCTTTTCACTTTATAACACTAAATTATTGTGGTTTCTAATATTTTACAGGAGTTGTTGAAACTTGAAAGGAGCTTAAGTTCATATAACCAGCAAATGCTGAAAGTACATCCCCAAATGACACATAAAGGGTAAAAGGGCTTCCTAAATGGATAAAGCTGAAAAAGGAAAAGACAGTTTGCCACTACCCAAAGGGGTCACCAGCCAGGCAAAGTGACAGAGACCTGTGATCCATATACAGCTGCTTATAAGAGGACAGGACAACTTTGAGAGTCTTGGAAGTCACTAATAATCATGAGATTAGCCAACTGCTCTAGCTCATAGAAGCTTAGCAGCCAAGAAGTCACCACAGCTAAGTCTAAATAAAGGACGGATGATATCTGTGCTGTATTCTCTTGGAACAACAGTGTAGGTGGGTGGTACGGGGACTGGAGGAACAACTGATGTTCTTTTAGTGTAAAGTCAGGATTCTAGAACAAAGGGTATGTGCATGGGTCAAGAGGAGGCCACAAAATAGCAACGTATTGATTATAACTGCTTGTAATAAAGTCTTCTGTTGTGAATAATTGGGAAAGGGAAGACTGGCAGCCGATGGAGAAAAGAGTCATGGAAATAGATGACAGAAGAGAAGCAAATTCTTTTATATGAAGATGTGGTGGAGAGGAGGGAAACTGAGGCCCTCACATTGGGCCTCCTGCAATTACAGGGACTCTTTCCTAGTCACTCTCCTCTCCTTGCCTTAGAAGGAGTGGAAGAAAGGAGATCATTTTTACTCAGTGAGGCATCCTTCACACCTGGTAGTACAGTGCCTAAAAGAGGAAGGCCCTCAAAAAACATTTGCTGAATACATGAATGGAATAATAGATGGATGAATACATGAAGGAAGAAATGTGCGACTGAGGAAGGCAAGAGAAATTAAATTTAGGTAAGAGATATTTGAGCAAGATGTAATAAGGTCAGAGCCTTCTAGAAGGTCCTGTATGAAGTAAACATGGGCAGAACTAAAACTATAAAACTCAGTAGGCTGAGGAGCAGTTGCATCCTTGGCTTGTATCAGGCTGACTCCTTTTGTTGAGAGACACTTTGAGTATAGGAACACACTTTCCTGGTGTGTATCTAAATTACTAAGCATATCTGAGGCCAGTTATCTAACAGAAACTAGGAGTTGGGATCTATTAAGTTTCCATATAGTAAATAACTTGCAATTTTTAACAGTGCAGAGACCTGTACATTTATGCCACTTACATAAGATCTGCCCACACATTTCTGTTAAAAAGAAGTTACCAAGTTCCTTAACTTTATTTTTAGAAGTTGAGTTCTTTGTTTGCTTCTGAATGATCTAACTTAGTTTCTTTTAGTTTGACAAAAGTTTAAAATCAATGGCTTGCTTAAAGCTGTGCTATAATGGCCCTGAATTTAACACAGCACAGCTGGAAATTTCGACCTCAGCGAATGACATCTACTAAGCCGAAAGTCGAAATATGCTTTTAGGTACAGAACCAGATGCTTTGAATTTGGTGAGACCCTGGTAGTCCATTGAGTTTGTCTGTGACATGCTCTTCCTGCTGAAAGATGGGTGAATGAGAGCTCCATGATCTTGACGGCATGGCCTTCCCTTCTTTTCAGCGAGAGGATGACACACTGGTGGCCATTTCACTGGCTATGGAGCCCCCAGAGCTTTGTGCTCTCTCAGGGCATTTTACAGCTCTTTTTCATCTTGGATTATTTTTATTTTTTTTCCTCTCCCCACCCTGATTTTATTTTTCAACTTTAAAATAGAACAAATGTTCCTACCTGTCAAAAAATGGGAGCAAGATTCCTTTTAATGAGCTCATTCAAGGACAATTCTTGTTTGTGTCATAGTTCATTAGTATGACTGATCTCTGCTTATAGATTTTTGTACTATGGCTTCCATTGAAACGCCCTTAAAAGGTACATGCTGCTCACTGTTTATTCCAAATAACTAGTGAGATTTGGGATTCTGATTATAATATAGTGACACCCCCCCCCCGCTCCCTCCCCCTCAGGAATACATCTGAAGAATTCCTACTGTTGTAATGATAGGTCTTCTAAAGCATCTATGGCCATTACCCAAGAACTGATTCCTTGCTGGAAATTATCTTGGACAGAAATGCCATCCCTTCTTGGCTTTGGTCAAACCACACTTCTTTGTCCTCAACTTCTCCAGCTGGCATATGCCTTGGTCAGCAGGCCAAATAGGAATGTGATTTTCCCAGCTGCTTTGGATCTGTTTTGCTTTCCATATGCATATTTAGTTGGTTGCAGTTCACAGATGCATTCTGTGTGTGTTGTGGAAGAAAAAACATTCAGGGAAAAAGGTAATCAAACGTAGTTTGCAACATACAGATCTTAATTGGTGTCTTTGTGCTTCCAAACCTTTTCTTGAGCAAAGAATAGTAACTTGGAGTAGTAATTTGCAGGCATGGCTTAAACCGAATCTGGATCTTCTCTGTAATATCTAAATTTGTAGTGACAGTTGTGTCTCAGTAAAGTGAATGAGAATGTTTCTCTTACCATTTCCTCCCTTTTTGTATCAGTTATGATTACAAAAGTAGGAAAAAGCTGGGCAAAGAGAGGAAATGGGAGAAGAGAAAGGAAACATACATACACACAAGAGGAAAAGAAAGGGTGGGATACAATTTTGCCTTGAGATTTTATGGTCAAAAATAAAGCTGTAGAGCAAAGAACTCTTTTATTTCTGGGGACAAGCACTGACCTAGGGAATTGTTCTTTTGATTCTTCCTTTGGCAATGCTCCCTTCCCTTTTAGGATCTTTTATAGTTTGGGTGCAGCAATGCCTGAAAGTTGAAGGGTGGCTCTGGCTCTCTCTGGACAGATTCTGGGTGCTCACTGCTCCCCTTGGCTTGGCTTTCTTAGGCAAAAGACCCCCCACTGTACACCCTGGGAGACAAGGACTTGGGCTAGTGCATTTCAGAATGAGTCATGTGCCAATGTAATAATTCTATCAGTGAGTTCCCTGACTCATATTGGCCACCACAATGGTGAGGACACATCTAAAATGTCTCTTCTTTTTGATCTTTCTATGAATCATATCAGTGCCTACTGTGACATCCAGTGACGAGTTAAGGAGAAGACAACTGCTGGAATATGGCTAATGAATTTCAGGGTCCTCATGGTGGAATGTATTCAAATTAAGGGTTACATGTGTAAAATCCGACCTGGTAGGGAGGAGAATCAATATTTATTATGTCAATCTAATGCCGATGATGGCAGATCATATGCATTCAATACTTCTATATGCCTGACCTTGTGCTACAAGCTTTCCATATATCACCTTATTTAGTCCACAGGAAATCTGTGAGGCAGTTGCTATTATTACCTTGACATATGAAATGAAGAAAAACAACCCAGAAATGTTATGGAAACTTACTGAAATGACACAATGGCTCTTAAATTTGGATTGAATTAATAAACAGAAAAAGTCCACATCCTAATTGTTTAAAATTATATTTTAATTTAGTATACTTAAGTAGTGTTCCTAAATATGGTTCTTAAACATAAATATTTTAGACATGGCTAATTAGAGACTTTAAGGTAAAAAAGTAACATCTATGTTACTTTATAGAAATGTCAAATAGTAAAATAAAAAGTAGTCAGAAACATAAATTCTGATCATGTTCTCTCTCTTTTTTTTTTAAATATTTTATTTATTTATTCAAGAGAGACACAGAAAGAGAGGCAGAGACACAGGGAGAGGGAGAAGCAGGCTCCAAGCAGGGAGCCTGACGTGGGACTCGATCCTGGGACTCCAGGATCACGCCCTGGGCCAAAGGCAGATGTCCCATCATGTTCTCTTTTATTTGCAAGGCATTTCCTTTATGTTTTTCCTCTTATAGGTCACTGAAGGGGCCCAGTCATTCCAACTTGTAGTCAGAACCCACCATTTGCAAATACCACATTTAAATTTGGTGAGTTATATGATCTTCTTTCTGGTCCTCAAAAATCTCAGAAGTGAAAATCACTGAAACCAGATACTCAAAAAATGCATAGACAGGGAATTCTGATCTAAAGTAACCACAATGTAATTCTAATCCTGTGAAGGAAAAAAAAAATGTTTGCTTCATTTTTTTTCCCCTGCAAAACTCATGTAGCAGACTGCAATAGTGTCTACAGGATGGCTAACTGCTGAGTCTTTGATTTAATGAAAACTTAGGGAAAGCAATTCAACTCACTGCAGGGACTGCTTTGTTCTTCCATTATGATTCTTTTTTAATGAGAAAGATGATTGTAAGGATAAGCTCTATTCCTCTGAATTTTTACACTAATTACATACAAAGCACTATTTTGGCAGAAGGGGACTTATCTCCTTCAGGCAATACAGTTATCATCTTGTAACCACCCTTCAATCTCCCACATGAACACTGAAGCTTCGTGCCAAGAATGAGTGTTGCTCTATGCCAGCTCTCAGCATGGATAGGTGAATGCTTAAAGATTTCCCAAATTAACAGTCAACAAGGACTCCAGATAAGACAGAGAGACAATCCATCCTCCAAGCTTGTAAGCTGTTTGGAATGAAAGAATTCACTTAAGGCCATCCCTTAAGTGAAGCATTTGGCATGGGGAATGAGGGACGGTCTGATGTATAGTGTGTGTGTGCATGTGTGTATGTTTATATAAAGATTCATTAAGAAGACAAGAAAGCGTTGCATATGTCATTTTTCTTTAATCTAAAGATGATTTAAGTGATATTGAAAGTTCTGTGTAAGGTATCAGTCTATTTGAGATTCATCCACTTTAGCACAAATGGGACATGCTCTGTTGGATACTCTTCACTTTGATTAAGACTGTGGAAGACTTGATTTGGTGCAGATTCACTCTGTAAGCACTGCATATGTATGGAGTGTTTGTGTTTTTCACGTTATTTAATGGATTATAAACTTGATAAATAATAGTTCATGTCAATAAGCAAGGTCCTTGGAGTAGGTTTTTTTTTTCTTGGAAACTATATTCATTCTTGTAGTCTAAAAGCATGTCATATGAAGTGGGAAGTTTTAATTGTGACTTCCTAATATCCATAAGGGACTGAGGGAATAGCTACTATAGTTTCCCTGTTGGAAACTCTGAGCCTAATGAGACATTATTTTAACACGGTAATAATAGAGAGATAATAGACAATTAACTCTTTTTTTTTTTTTTTTGCCTTTGGTCAGGTGTATTAAAGTATAATTTACATGTGATAAAATCCATCTCTTCTAGTGTAGAGCTTGAAGAGTTTTAACAAATATATACAGCCCTGTAACCTCTACAACAATCCAGATCTATAGAACATTTCCATTACCCTGAAAGTTCCCTTGTGCTCCTTTGCAGTCAATCTGTCTCACTTCCAGGCTCTGGCAACCACATATCTATTTCCTCACCTTATAGTTTTGCCTTTTGCAGAACATCACATTATAATTCAGTATATAATTACATAGTATGAAAGCTTTCATGTCTGGCTTCTTGAACTTAGCATAATGCTTTTGAGATTATTCCGTATCGTTGCATGTATCAGTAGCTTATTCTTCTTTATGGCTGAGTGGTACTCCCTTGTATGAATTCACCGCAATGTTTTTATCCTTTCACAAATTGGTAAGCAGTTGGGTTGTTTACAGTTTTTGGCTATTATGAATAAAGCTGCAATGGACATTTGTATAGAGTTCTCTGTGTGGACATCATGTTCTCATTTCTCTTAGAAGAGTATGACTGATGGGTCATATGGTAGGTGTATGTTTAACTTTATGAGAAATTGCTAAGCTATTTTCCAAAGTGGTGATATCATTTTGCATTCCAAGCAGCAGTCCATGGGAGTTTCAGTTACTCCATATGCTGGCAGACTGTTTCAGTAGAATTGGACTCTAGTTTTCTCTTGTGATTTTGTCTAATAATTTCCTGGTATGGTTTGTGTATATTCCCCTTTTGCCCATGCCCCATGTTTTCTTCTCCCGTCCCCAACAACATAAGCATAATTCCCATGGAGTGTCTACTAAGGATTCATCTGAGTACCTCAATTCCTGAACTACAACCTTCCTATACTATGGAGGCTAGAACTTTGCAATCATACTTAAATAAAAACAAAGGCAACTTAACAAGGAATAGGAATGGAGGTTTGCCAGGTAATTTCCCACAAGGGAGAATTTTTAAGAGGCTCCCATGAATATTACCTCACCAGACATAGGTAAGTGACAATAATATTTCCACCCACAACTCTCAAGGTTGTTATAATTCAGTATTTACACTTGCCAAGTGCTTTCTTATACTGGTAATCCACTAACAGTCCTCCTCAGTGACTTAGTCAAGGTTATCCAGAGAGCTGGAAACTGAGCTTTGTGTGAGCATAACTTGGGCTTTTGCTCTGAGAAAATCTTGGATCCTGCTTTAACTCTTTTCACTGCTCTGGCTGTGTTTTCCAACTTCCAATGGTACGGGTCAAAGAACATTCTAAGAAAGGCAAGGCGCAAAGATTCACAGAGGATTTTTAAAAAAAGGATCAGTTTCTTAAGTCATACTTAAAAAAAATAAGATCAACTTAATTTAGAAAATAGAAAAGGATTATTTTAAATCACAGTGACTAGTGGACTCTTTAAAATTACATATCCAGATAATATAATAACCAGGATTTTAAAGAAGGATTGAATTTCATAGGAGGACTATCTCAGTAGAATCTAAATATAGTATATGATTAACAGAACTTGGGAGACAAGATCTTCAAGGGGCCTCTAGGATCTGATAGATACCTAAGTTTCCAAGATGCCATTGTAGCTTCTGAGAGGTCTATATTATTTTACCTGAAGTCCTACATTTCTTCTATTTACATGGATATTTTTAATCTTGCAACATTGGTAATTGAGAATTTAGCCTATGTAATTGTATGTAAGAGGTGCAGTGTTTCTGCAGAGAACAAATATGAAGCTTGTCTAGTGTGGTAAGAGGTAGCAATTATTTACTGATTAATGTTTCCCTAGCTACCACCAAAAGGAGAAATGCTTTTTTGGCATAAATTCTGAGAAGAGCATTCATTGAAAATGCTGAGGGCTATGGTACCGGACCATTGGGCTATGAGTTGCATCTAGCTGTTGTGTGCAGGCAAAGCTGTCATTTTTATGTATTTCTCTCATTTTATGTATTACTCTCTCCCTGTCCTGCCCTACTTGAGTGCCCTGGGTAGGAAAATGTTGATGGTGGGTAGGGCAGGCAGGGAGAGTGAGTGCTTAAAATGACTGAAAAGAGTTCATGGCCTCCCCACTTATAACTGAAATTTGAACTAGGATTTCTGTCTTCTGGAGTTTAATGCTCAAAATGAGGGTATTTTCATGAAGAGTATATCTTGTGTTTACTTTTCAGTATTTTCTCTTTAGAAAAAATCAAGGGGATTACACATGGTGATGTGTTTAGAGTGCTCTGTTAGTACTCTTAGAAACCTGTTTCATTTTCATGCTAACACAAAGAAATATATAAATGACTCAGTAAATACTTTAATGTCCATGTTTCAAGAATTTGCTGAAAAGCAAAATATATACACTACCCATCAAATTGCTTTTAGCTGGAAGCTTGTCTTTTATTTAAAATTGGAAGAGTTTATAAAAATATATTTCAATGAAAAAGCAAAACTTCTAGAATGAGTCACCAGGAATATATCTAATGAAGATCAATGGTGACATTTTATTTTCTTTCCAGGGTCTGTATATGAAATGAAGCAGACACTTCCTTATTTGTTCTTTCATTACCGATACCCATTTCTTTTTTATCACCATGCCTTAAGGAGGAAAACAAAGATTGAAAGGCTTTTATTTTCCCCTCAGCATCCTGCCTTTGCCCCACAATCTTTTCCTCCTCTATCACGGAGTAAACTGTGAATGGAAAAATAAAGAGGAATTAGGAACACAAGAACTGAGAAAAACTGGCAGATGAAGAAAAAACTAATGTTTAAAAACTATGGTTTATCTATACTCAGAAGTTAAAAATTGTCAGGAGAGGAACCATGGGTATCTATTATTTAAGAACTGCTGAAACTAGTTCTGGGAAGCAGCAGGATTCTTATAATAATTGATAAAAGAAGTTTATGGGCAAAAAGTGTGATGACATATCTTTTTCTTGATATCCTATCTTCACTTTTGTTTTTAATAGGCTGTCACATTTCTTGTTTCTACAACATAAATGCAAGAACTGGCTGGGCTTCAGTTAGACCCCACCCTGTTCTTTCTTCTTGTTTAGAGTCTTTGCCTTTTGTTTTTCTCTGCTTCCTGATTTCAGCTAGCATTACATGGAATTTTAAGAAAAAAAGTAGATATGAGGAAGAATCTTTTGAGAATTTTCTAGGCAAATCCATAAGTTTTTGGAAGTTTCACTGTACTTTTGTAGTTATATTCTTGTGAAACAATAGGAAAAAATATATATTGGTCTCTGCCCCCAGTTTGTGGCACAGAGCTCCTACAACTCTTATAATTTCCCAAAGTAGTAAGAGTACGTAGAGTACATCATCTTTATATCCCAATATCTGGTCTGAGACCTTGATTCCTGACATAGTACTCCTAAATCGCTTGGAGTTTCCAGGTTACGTAGAGTACATCATCTTTATATCCCAATATCTGGTCTGAGACCTTGATTCCTGACATAGTACTCCTAAATCGCTTGGAGTTTCCAGGGTGATGGCAATGTCTTTTGTCCTAATGAGGTGACTTTTGGTGGGTTCCAGGATAAGGACTGGTTACCACAAAGTCCAAGCTATGATTAGAAATGTGGAATTCTCAGTCTCACCTGTTAATTCTCTGGAGAAGGGGGAGGGGCTACAAATGGAGTTAATGATCAATCATGCCTATATAATGAACTTTCCATAAAAATCTCTGAAGTAGAGGATTCAGAAAACTTCAGGGTTGATGAACACATAGAGGTGCAGAAAGAGTGGCGTTCCCAGAGAGGTATGGAAACTCTGTGCCTCTTCCCACATACTTTGCCCTACTCATGTCTTTCATCTGGATGTTCACTATATTATTTAACATATCCTTTTATAATAAACTGATAAACAGTAAGTAGACCATTTTCCTGAGTCCTGTGAACCACTCCAGCAAGTAATTAATCAAACCCCAGAAGGAAGTCCTAGGAGTCTCTGATTTACAGTCTATCAGTCAGAAGCAGAGGTTACAACCCAGACCGCAATTGGCATCTGAAGTGAAAGGGGCAGTCATATGAGACTTAGTTCTTAGCCTGTGGGATCTTATGCTAGCTATGCCTAGGAAGACAGTGTCAGAACTGAGTTCAAGTGTAGGACAACCAGCTCGTGCCACAGAATTGCTTGGTATGAAAAAACCACATATCTGGTGACAAAAGTGTTCTAAGTGTGATACAAGTGTGAGATAAAAGTGTGATAGTGTGAGAGTAAAGGAAAGATACACAGGAAGAGAGCTGAGCTTTTCTTTATAATTCCTGAAGCCCTACTACCTACATACAGCATGAGTTTGGATTTCAGACATTACTTCAATGAGTACATTTTATTTGCCTGAATAATTTCTTAAAAAATGGTTACTATTAACCCATCGAAGTATTGGCTAAATTCTCAGCGGAACTACTTGTTTGAAGTACGTTTTTTCCCCCTGTAAAGTTGTACTACTGAGGTTCTTTGTTATGAACAGCAAAATCTTTTTGAATTTTAGAACTATCCGGAATAAAAACATAGCATCAATCAATGAAAGGGTTAGATTTAAGCCTGTTCAACAAGATACACATTTCTTAAGGAGGATGGTGGTCAAATTTTTGTAGGAACCAATTAATAATTAGGGACAATTCAGAACTCCAGCTTGAACTGGAGTTATATTGGAATTTCTATTGGAATCTGTTGTTTCAAAGTCTTTGGTCACTGGTTCAGTGCAAATCTGGTAAAGAGAAGGCAGTTTAACTTTGAAGTCCAATGTCCACAAGGCTTTTGTCATGTCACCAGGAACACTTCTGAAGAGCTTCTGGGATTTATCACATTCTATTCACATGTGACAATTATAACCTTTTAGAAGTTGTACAGTTAAAATGAGAAAGAAATATTTGTTTAAAAAATGCTCCGGAGACTAACTTCCTGCAGTTAAGGTGGCCTAAGGTAATGTCAAATTAAATGGTGGCTTGGCAGGATAGGTGACGTCTGCTCTGGGAGAACTGGAAAGACAGTAATTTTGCTCAGTCCTAATCTGCAGGCCTCTGGGAGGAGTGGTCAGGAAGCACCAGGAAAGGGGAAGGAATCGTGACTATGAGAGCACTTCCCCTGCACACACCAGACTTTCCATCCTCTCATCCTCTTTGCTCTGCTGTTCATTCCCTCTCAAATCTTGAGGTACACAATGAAAGAGATTATTATATCTCTAGAACATAGTACTGAATCAGCCTATACAAAATTAATGTAATTACTATGTTGATTTCCAGATGTTAGCTTAATGCCAGCCTATTAAAACTTCTAAAGATGAAGATTAAAACAAACATTCTGAGTAAACACCCACATAAAGACATGTCAAGTGAATCTAGTGATAATCTGAGGGAATGGCAGAAATGTCCAGAGAGGGCATCTTAGAAATTGAATCTCTCTATCACTGACTGGGATAAACAGAATTTTCCAGGCGCTCCTCAATCTTGTTTCCAAAGAGCCTCCAAATTTCTTGTCCTAGTCCCTGGTCTTTTGTCAGCTGTGCTCTCTCCCGTTACCCTGTATCCCCATATCTGGGACTATATCCTCTTAACTTCATTGCTGTGCCTCAATAGACCTTGCACCAGGGCTGGTTTCTTATTCAGGGTTTTAAAATTCAAGCAAAACCCCTTCCTTTTATTCAAAAGTATCTTCTTTTCCTCCTGCTGCCTTCCCTAGGACCTACATGGGATACAGGGAGTCCAGAGAGGCACAGGCAGGCAAAGGAACTGGTGTCCTAATTTATAAAATTTTGGGTAATAATACTTATTTCCTTGGACTGAAGGAATAAGAGAGATAACTTACATACATAGTGTCTGGCATATTATAGAATCTTGATAAAAGGTATTGTTGTAAATGTTAGGTCTTTTGCTACATTTAGTTTTCAAAGCTTTACTGACTGAAATTTTCTCTCTCTTTCTTAGAATGACTCGATTTTATTTTTTTCCTCATGAAGGTTTTTGTTAAATCTCTGGATTCCTGGAAAGTAAGATGGACAAGAACCCATTAGTGAGGACTAATTACAGGTCACCATCTCATGGCCTAGACTATTTAGTCCTAAAAATCGGAGAAGATAAATTCACCACTTTCCTGTGAGTTTTGTGGGCTTTCTTTTTGGCATTTGTAGTGTTCAAACTATTAGCTTCCAGATCATGCTGAGGAAATATAGCTGAGACTCAATGTCTACAACTTTTGTAGTCTGAGTTTTGCATTGAAATTTTATTCTTAAATTAATTATGTCTACTGTGGTTAAACTTTAAGAAACAAACACCAATAATACAATTTTTTGAGAAGTAAATGAAACTAGCTTTTCCAATACTTTAAACAAATCCAAAGTTAAACTGGAATTCAGTCCCAATGGAATAAAATCTAGTTTTGGACACATTGTTTTAATTAAGCAATATTATTCTGGATGACCATTTAAATAATTAGAGTAAAAATGAGATACTTGATACAGTTCTTACAAAGTTTCAGAGAAGTATGACTGTTAGGATTGATGAATAAAGCTATTCATGTATCCTTATTTATTATTCAGGTATATAAGTGTCTTTAAACCTATTAATGATTATTTTTCAATGCATATTTCACAGCCAACAGCTCCTAGAGGCGAACTGTTGGCTATTTCTGAGCCAGGGAAAAGAGTTTTTATACCAGAGTCAGCATTATAGTCATAAGTTTCTGAATTACACTCCCCAGAGATACATCCCAAGGATTTCAACTTCAGTTGCCAATTAAAAAGTTTTTCTTGTATTGATTCTTGGAGGACTTCTTTTCTTGCTTTAGCTATTTTAAATTTAGACAGAAGATCTCACCTGACCATTTGTGGTAGTTTTCTTTCCTTTTTTCCCCTTTATTATTATGAGAGTTGTTTGTGTTTACTATATTTATGTTTCTTGTGACACTTTCCTAAAGAATATACATTTGTCTATAATTCCCTTGGATTTCTCAGGACCAGCATTAGTGAGGACAGATGTTCCAGGCCTTTCCAGCATCCAGGGAAGCACTCTATTTAGATTCACTGAGGGGTACAAGGAATGTTAACAGAAATTCAGATAGTGAGCAATTGTACATTTTGCCTATACATGCATTTCCTACTTCCCGCTGAATTCACACAATTTATGCTTCTTTGTGATTTATTTGTTCATTCTGTTTGCTTTATTACTGCAAAATAGAAAAGTGAGATTTGAGGTCTTGAATTGTCTTATGATGCTGTATGTGAAAAAAAGTTAATTTAGTCATGGCTCATCATGCTTCTAGATGTTTGTAAAAAATAAATTGAGCTATATTCCAAGCTACATATGCATTTTTGCATGCTTACCTTGTCTGACAGCTAGTGTGGTGGTATAGACCAAGAAGAGAAGGATGTAATTGAGGAAACTCTGAAAGACTGGTGTATTGGCATGGAAATCTTCTGACAGGTACTTGCTGGTCAAGCCAATTCCACAAATAAGAAGAGATAACACCTGGCCCAGAGCCACAGAGATTAACATCTCCCTGAAAAATAAAGAGAAACAGCAAAGATCAGCAGGAAGTCCATTAAAACACTAACAGTTAAAATTTATTGGGCACTTGCACCAGTCACTAAGTTCAATGCAATAAGTAGTACTTTTTTTCATCCATCACAGCAATCCTACAAGCAAGGTGCAATTATTAGTGAGGTTTTATAGAGGGAAAAAAAAACAAAGTTTAGAGGAGTTAAGGAATTTGCTCACTGTCACATAACTAGGAAATGGCAAAGCTGGGATTTGAGACCAAATCTCTCCAAGTAATCCTGGCTTCTAGCCATGGCACTCTGGAGCCTGTGGGGGGAAATTAACCTCATCCCTGATGCCCACCATCGCGTTCATTAAGCATTCAGAAACCTGAGAGAACACCGGCACACTGACAAAGAAGCACTATATTGTAATCTTATCCTCAGGTTCTCATTCCAATAAAGACAGACTCTTTTTTTTTTTTTTTAAAGACTGAAATCTTGGATCCAGGAACACTTAGGGGAAGGGGATGTACAAACCCCAACAATCCAGAGGGACCATCTCCTTTCCATTTCCAGATTTTGGATCATAATTTGCTCTAGCAAGCACTAATAAGCACTGATCTCTGCTCCTCTACACAAGTTACAATCGCTTGCACAGTAAAACTGCTATTTGTGAAGGAAATTTAGTTACTGAGGTGGTATAATAAAACATTTCAAATTCTGTAAATATTTTCTGTGGCTTTTTCATAGGCATTGTCGACCACTGTAGTAGGGACTAAAGGCCAGAGTCAAGGGGTTCACTTTGCAGAGAAATAAAGTGCCCATATGGGTTTTATGATCATATAAACCTGCATCGTCTGACTCAGGAAGAACCCCTGGAAATAAAGCAGGCTTTTGCCTTCCCCAAAAGTCCCATCTGACTTTCCTGCTTTATTTTTAGAAACAGAAATGTAAAATAAGCAAGCAGTAGTATTTCTAAACAAAAAGCATTAGTCAGAGGACTTGCAATGTTACATATTTCCTCCCCCACAGCCATGTGAACCCATCTTTCTGGAAGGGGCACAGAGTCCTGAGCAGGTATCTGCATCATGTCTTGCTTAAAAAAAAAAAAAAAGAAAGAAAGAAAGAAAAGGCATCCTTCACATTTTGGTCATTCCATTTGTTTCCATGGGAGGAAAATTGTGGCAAGACATGAGGGCTTTCTTTCATGAGATTAACCTGTAAAATGCTGGTAGAAGCTTCTCACTGGTTGCTTTGTTTACAGGTATTGGCCCTGACCCCTGAATTCAATCTTTATCAAGGAACGAGAGATATTTTAAAACACATATGTTTAAAATGTCAGCCTGCTGCTTAAAATCCTATAATGGTACCCCATAAAATACAGTGATCTAGAAGGCCTGTAGGTACATCGTCTACACAGATGGCTGCCAACATTTCCTCCTATCCCTGTGCGTTCATGCTGTTCCTCTCATCTATTTCTCCTTTTCTAACTCAGTTTATCTTGTGACTTACTTTGACCAACTATGTAGGGGAAAGGATGTCATGTGACCTTTGGGCTAATCCATAAGAAGCTCTGTAGCTTCCATTTTTTTGCTCTCTTCAGATACAGCTTCCATGTAAAGAACTCAGGCAACTGACTATTGAGAGGCCACATGAAAAGAAAAAGAGACTCAGCCAATAACACCCCAGCTGAAGCACCAGACATGTGAGTGAGGATCCTGGATTCTCCTGCCCCAGTGGAGCAGTACCAGCCTGTGCCACATGGAACAGAGATAAGCCATTCCCAGAGATGGCTGCCCAACTGAAGAATTATGAGAAACAATCAATGGCTGTTATTTTAGGGCATGACATTTGCAGTGGTTAGTTATGGAGCCAACAGGTAACTGAAAACAAGGCCCCAACTGCCCTCCCTTCACTCTCATTACCTCTAGAGCTTTACCTTCTGCCTTCCCCATGAAGCCAGAGCTCCAGTCTACAGAGCTACTTACACCTCAACAATGAGTCATGTTCTTCTTTGCTGGCATTCCTTTGCATTTGTTATTATTATTCTAGAATGTTCATCCTGCCTTGATCTATCTGATTCCTATTCATCTTTTAAGGTTTGGCTTAGATGTTACCCCCTTTAAGAAGTCTTACCTGTCCTCTTTTCCCTGGGATGTTTCTCCTTTACATCTCTAGCATTGTATTATAATTACTGATTTTACCCCCTTTTATCTTCTGCCAGACTGTCAAGTCTGTATGATGTGCTTCACTGTATCTATAGCTGGGCAATACCATTCAGGGGAAGAAGAAAATGAAGGAATTCAAAAACAGTGCAGAGATAGGCCTAGGCAACCCTGAGTAGTTTTACTGAATTGAAAGGTGATAAAAAAGAAAGGCAGAGGTAAAGAGAAGTACTAGAATTACACATACAAGGGAATATTATTCAGCTATTAGAAATGACAAATACCCACCATTTACTTCAATGTGGATGGAACTGGAGGGTATTATGCTGAGTGAAGTAAGTAAAATGGGGAGAAGGACAATCATTATATGGTTTCACTCATACGGGGAATATAAGAAATAGTGAAAGGGATTATAGAGGAAAGGAGGGAAAATGAGTGGGAAATATCAAAGAGGGTGACAAACCATGAGAGACTCCTCTAACTCTGGGAAATGAACAAGAGGTAGTGGAAGGGGGGATGGGGTGAATGGATTGAGGGAGGCACTTGATGGGATGAGTACTGGGTGTTATGCTATATGTTGGCAAATTGAACTCCAATAAAAAATTATACAAATTAAAAAAACGGTTTTAAGTCACACTAACAGAAGTGTGATATTCACTAACAAAAATCATGATAAGGATCTGGTTTTAGTGGAAAGATAACAAACATTTTTGGTATATTGAATTTGAGCTGCCAGATGAACTTCCAAATGATCCAGCAGTATTAGAAACAAGAGATAAGAATTGGATAGGGAGATCAACCAGGAGATAAATATGCAGAAGTGACACACCTAAGAGTGATGAGTAAAGTAGTAGAAATGGATGATTATCACCAAGGAAGGGAGAGAGAATAAGAGGGCCTAGGAAAAATCCTTGAGGAATCCCCAGATTGGGGTTAAGGGAGAAAGAAGAGGCACATCATTGGAGTCAGGAGTGTTTAGAAGGCTAAGGGCAAAATCAGGATAGTTTTTGCTATCAGGGAAACCAAGGAAGCAGAGACTGTCAAGGGAGGAGGTGGTTGTGATATTGAATGTTGCTAAGAGGGTAGAGAGAATGAGGACTGAGGGAAGATAATTTGTAGTCACTACTAGCTTTTGAAAGACCAGTTTTGGCAGAGTGGAGAGTACCAGAGCAATACTGGTATCATGGAAACCAAGGGAACAGAGAATTTCACAGAGGGAATAGTTAGCTGTGATAAGTAGGCATGAAGTGGTAAGATAAAAAAGTGTTGACTTTGAAGAGTTTTGAATTCTTCAAAGAGCTCTTTGAAGAAGTTTGATCTAGTCACCACAAAACACCATCATTACAATAATAGCTAAGATAATAATGTATAAAATGATTTAAAAATTTTACTTAAAGTAGATTCATGATTATCCTCTCACTGGGTCATTCTTGATTACTTGCATAATAAGTTATGTCCTTAAGTGGAAGAGAAATGGGGAGAGTTACAACTAATTGGTTGCTCCCAATGCTGAGAATGTCCACTGGAAAAAAATGGGTATGGAGTAAATCTCCTTGGGAAAGAAGGTCGAAAACATGCTAATTCCTACAGTAGCTTCAATTACAACATGGTATTCAAAACCTTGGCAATATCCTATACCTTTCTTGAACAAAATCAAGCCACCAAAAATGACTGATTACTCACATAAGAGAATAGAATTTTAGTCCTTCTGATGTATATGTACCAATATACTATAAAACAGCCATCTATACGTCAGGCACTATATATGCATGGATGAAAAAGAAATGGTCCTTGTCTTTGGGGAGCTACTAACTGAGATTTTGGAGCTGAGTTCCCAAATAACTTACTACAAAATGAGGCCGGTTAAGGTGAAATAACAATAATAATTCATATTTAATAAGTTCTCACTCTATGCCAAGTCCTGGGCTTAATCTTACATATACTATCTTATTTAATCCTCATAATAACCTACAAGGCAGGTACTACTTTTGTATTTATTTCTTATAGAAATGTGCTGACTCATTGTGGGCACATTCTGAAAGCTTATGGTGCAATGAATCTGCTTACCAGATATTAATCTACTTTCTGGAGTTTTAAAAATATAGTATTGATTACATTAGTGACCGTTTAAATTCAAAGAGACTAAAGCAGTAGTCTCTTAATACAGAATACTGGAAGACCAAAATATTTAGAAATCTGTTTTCCAAATATTTTATACCTATCTACTGTATTTATCATTATACATTCACAGTATATATTTCTACTAATTTATACTATATAACTGTATAAATAAATATGCAAATATTTAGATGTTTTACAGATACACATGTATATACTATAAATCAAATTAATAAAAATTATCTCAAAAATAATTTTTTATTACCTAATAAATGTCAGATATTATACTAGACACAGAATAGTATGATGACTAGTATGATGAATAAGCATGTGCACAGATGCTAAGGAACTCAGTTTCAAGTAGGAACAGAGCTGGCTACATAACTACAGGTCCTAGTGAAAAATGACAATGTAGGGCCCTTTGTTCAAAAAGAGGAACTAAAGTGATTATAGGTACACACAAAAGGTTCTCCCTCTCAACTTGTCTGGTTTCTTTTTTTTTTTTTTTAATCTCGTTACTTTTTTACCCCTTTCACCTGTTTCTCCCAACCCCCAATCTCCACAGCTCTGACAATGACCAATATGTTCTATTTATCTATCTGCTTGTTTTTTTAATAAGAAAAAAAATGGAGTGATATTTAATGTTGCTTAGAGAAGAGAGAGAATGAGGACTGATGGAAGATAATTTGTAGTCACTGCTAGTCTTTGAAAGACCAGTTTTGGTAGAGTGGAGAGTACCAGAGCAATATAAAAGAGATCATACAGTATCTGTCTTTCTCTGTCAGACTTATTTCATTAGCATAATGCCTTTTAGATCCATCTATGTTGTTGCAAATGGCAAGAATTCATTCTTTTTATGGCTGAATAATAATATACACACCACCCTATATGCACCACAATTTCTGGATCCACTCATTAATTGATGGATTATGGTTGTTTCCATATCTTGGCTATTGTAAATAACACTGCAACAAACACGAATATGGGGGTGCAGAAATCTTTTCTAGTTAGTGTTTTTATTTTCTTCAGATAAATACCCAAAAGTGGAATTGCTGAATCATATGGTAGTTCTATTTTTAATTTGTTTGAAAGCTTCCATACTGTTTTCCATAGTGGCTGCACCAATTTACATTACAACTAATAGTACAGAGAGGTTTCCTCTTTTCCACATCTTTGCCAACACTTATTTTTTTACTTTTTTTATAATAACCATTCCAATAGGTTGTGCGGTGATATATCATTGTGGTTTTGATTTGCATTTCCCTGATAATGATGCCAAACATCTTTTCATGTACCTTTTGGCCATCTTTATGTCTTTGGAAAAGTGTATATTTTGATCCTCTGTCCTTTTTAAAATTGGATTGTTTGTACATTTGTCATTGAGTTTGTTTATTTTGTTTTTGTTTTGGGCATCGGCTTGTATGAATTCTTTATATATTTTGGATATTAGCCCCTTATCATATCCATGATTTGCAAATATTTTCTCTCATTTAGTAGTTGTTTTCATTTTGTTGATATTTTTATTTGTTGTGTGGAAGCTTTTTAGTATAATGTAGTCTCACTCCTTTTTGCTTTTGCTGCTTCTGCTTTTGGTGTCAGGTTGAAAAAAATCATCACCAAGACCTATGTTTTCCTCTAGGAGTTTTATGGTTTCAGGATATATGTTCAAGGCTTTAATGGATTTTGAGCTAATTTTTGTATGAGATAGTGGTCAAATTTCATTCTTTTACATTTGGCTGTCCAATTTTCCCAGCACCATTTATTGAAGAGATTGCCCTTTCCCCATTGTATATTCTTGGCTCCTTTGTTATATATTAATTGACCATATATGCATTGATTTATTTCCGGGCTTTCTATTCTGTTCCACTGATCTATGTATTTGTTTTTATGCCAACACTATACCTTGTTAATTACTATAGCTTTGTAATAGTTTTAAATCAGGAAGCATGATGCCTCTAGCCTTGTTCTTTCTCCAGATTGCTTTGGCTATTGGTTTTGTTTTTGTTTTTGGTTTTGGTTCTATACAAATTTTAAAAATATTCATTCCATTTCTTTGAAAAATATCATTGGAATTTTGATAGGGAATGTATCGCACCTGTAGATTGCCTTGGACCGTATGAACATTTTAACAATACTTCCAACCCATGAGCACAAAATACCTTTCCATTTATGTCTTCTTCTTCAATTTCATTAACGTCTTATAGTTTTCAATACAAGTCTCTCAACTCTTTGGTCAAGTTTATTCCTAAGTATTTTATTGTTTTTGATGCAACTGTGAATGAGATTGTTTTCTTTAATCCCTGCTAGTTTGTTACTAATATAAAGAAATGCAACAGATATCCGAGTATTGATTTTGTAGCCTGCAACTTTACTGAACTCCTTTATTAGTTGCAACAGTTTTTGATGTAGTTTTTAATGTTTTCTGTATATAATATTGTTATCTGCAAATAATGACAGTTTTACTTCTTCTTTTCTTTTCTTTTTTTTAAGATTTTACTTATTTATTCATGAGAGACACACAGAGAGAGGCAGAGACAGCAGAGGGAGAAGCAGGCTCCATGCAGGAGGTCCAATGGACTCCATCTCTGGACTCCGGGATCACACCCTGAGCCAAAGGCAGATGCTCAACCGCTGAGCCACCCAGGGATTCATTTTATTTCTTTTCTTGACTAATTACTTTGGCTAGGACTTCCAATACTGTGTTGAATAAAAGTGGCGAGAATAGGTATCCTTATCTTGTTCTTCATCTTAGAAGAAATTCTTTTAGCTTTTCACCATACAGTATGATGTTAGCTATGGGCTTGTCACATATGGATTTTATTTTTTTTTTATTTAATTTTAATTTTTTTAAAGATTTATTTATTTATTTATTTATTTATTTATTTATTTATTTATGAGAGAGAGAGAGAGAGAGAGAGGCAGAGACACAGGAGGAGGGAAAAGCAGGCTCCATGCCGGGAGCCCGATGTGGGACTCGATCCCGGAACTCCAGGATCGCGCCCTGGGCCAAAGGCAGGTGCCAAACCGCTGAGCCACCCAGGGATCCCCACATATGGATCTTATTATGTTGATGATACCCACTTTGTTTTTGTCGTAAAGGTATGTTTTTGTTTACAGCTTTTATCATAAAAAGGATGCTGAATTTTGTCTAATTCTTTTTCTGCATCAATTAAGATGATCATATGATTTTTTTCCTTCATTTTGTTAATGTGGTATATCACAATGACTGATTTTCAGGTGTTGAGCCATCCCTGAATCCCTGGAATAAATCCCACTTGATCATAGTGTATGATCTTTTTAATGTATTGTTAAATTTGGTTTGCTAACATTTTGTTGAGGATTTCCACATGTATGTTAATCAGGGATATTGGCCCTTTTTTTTTTTTTTTCTTGTATGTCCTTGTCTGGTTTGATATGAAGATAATGCTGCCTTCATAAAATGAGTTTGGAAGAGTTCCCTCCTCTTCTATTTTTTTGGAAGAGCTTGAGTAAGGGTTGGTTTAATTCTTCTTTGAATGTTTAATTCAATTTACCAGTGAGGCCATCTGGTCCTGGACTTTTGTTTATTGGGAGGTTTTTGATTACTGATTCAATGTCCTTACTAGTAATTGTCTTGTTCAGATTTTCTATTTCATCATGATTCAGTCTTGGTAGGGTATATGTTACTAGGAATTTATCCAGTGTTCTAGTTTGTCCAATTTGTTGGCACATAATTGTTCACAGCAGTCTCTTTGATCCTTTGTATTTCTGTGGTATCACTTATAAAATATCTTTCATGTCTAACTTTATTTAAGTCCTCTGTCCTTTTGTCTTCATGAATAAAAGTAAAGGCTTGTCAATTTTGTTTATCTTCTCAAAGAACAAACTCTTAGTTTCTTTGATTTTCTCTATTGCCTTTTTAGTCTCCATTTCATTTATTTCTGTTCTAATCTTTATTACCTTCCTCTCCTTCTCTCACTTCTTTCAAGTTTGTTTCTTTTCTGGTTCTTCAGGTATAAAGTTAGGTTGTTTATTTGAAACTTTTCTTTTTTGAAAAGTTTTTTTGAGGTAGGCATTTATTTTTTTTTTCATTTGCTTCAAGGTATTTTTTTTTGCTTCTCTTTATATTTATTCATTGATCCATTGGTTGTTTGGCAGCATCTTGTTTAATCTACACATATTTGTGAATTTTCCAGTTTAATTCAATTAAATAATTTCTAGTTTCATACTAATGTGGTCCACAAAGATGCTTGATATAATTTCAGTCCTCTTAAATTTATTAAGACCTGTTTTGTGGCCTAGCATATCATCTACCCTGGAAACTGTTCTAATTGTGCTGGGGAATAGTATGTATTCTGTCATTTTTTGGATGGAATGTTCCATACATACAACTGTTAAGTCCATCTGATCTAATGTGTTTCTTCAAATGAATATTTTTTTACTGATTTTCTCTCTGGATGATCTATCCATTGATGTAAGTGGGGTACTAAAATCCTTTACTATTATTGTACTGTTGTCTATTTCTCCCTTTAGGTCTATTCATATTTATTTCATATATTTAGGCACTCCTATGTTGGATGCAAAAATATTTATTTACAAATGCTATAACTTCTTGTTGAATTGACCACTTTATTATCATGTAATGCTCATTTTTGGGTCTCATTCTAGTCTTTGGTTTAAATTCTATTTTGTCTGATATTAAGCATAGGCACTCCAGCTTTCTTGTGGTTTCCATTTGCATTGAATATCTTTGTCTGTCTTTTTACTCTCAGTATGTGTGTGCCCTTATATCTAAACTGAGTCCCTGGTAGGCAACATAAAAATGGGTCTTGTTTTTTCATTCAATCAGCCACCCAATGTCTTTTGATTGGAGAATTTAGTCTATTTACATTTAACATGATTATTGATAGTTATGTATTTATCGCCATTTTGTTAATTGTTTACTGGCTGTTTTTGTAGTTCTTTTCCATTTTCTTTTTCTTCTTTTGCTCTCTTTCTTTGTGATTTGATGACCTTCTATAGTGGTTAGCTTATATTCCTCTCTCTTTATCTTTATCTTTATATTTACTATAGGCTTTTGCTTTGTGGTTGTCATTAGATTTACATAAAACAGCTTATAACAGATATTACTATTTTATTGAGAATTAAATTTTTATAGATAAGTAAATTGATGCTTAGAGGAGTTAAGCAACTAGCTCAAGATTCCAGAGCTAGCATGGGGAAGAGTTTAGATGAAAACTAGGTTGTAAGAGTCCAAATCCCAACTTCTTATTACTATGCTTTACCAGTATTAGGCTGCCAAAAAAAGGGGGGGGGGGCCCTTTGCCCTCACAAAGGCACAGAGCACAGTGTTAGAAATCACATTTGCTGTGTTTTAGAAGTATTCTGGAGATGGTAAAGATAAAAAAAAGCCATCTAGATTGACTAATGAAAATTCTTCCACCAAGACCTCTGTCATGTATGCCTTCTAACAGGAGATCAACACAGTCTAATTCTAGTTTCTTCAGCTAAACAAAACAGCAAATCTTCAGTACTTAATTTCTGCTTTTAATTAGTGACCATGTCATTTAGCTGCTTTGGTATGATTTGATACAAAATGCAAATTATTGTTTTATCTGTCATGATAATAAAAATGATTTGTAAAACAGGAAGGATTGGAAGGAGCCTTTTATCAGATGAGTTCATGAGTTCTTTGAGAATCATAGAAAGCTAGATTCTGCAGCTATTGTGGTCTACACATCTAAACTAAGCAACTAGAGTCACCAAAGCAAAATAAGTAAATAAACAAAAATATAAATAAACCTGGATGTTGACTTAGATAGCAAACTCTGCTAGTTCTGCCTCCCCAGCCATGCCATCTTCTTCTCATCAAATTCTCTTTTGTTGTCTTTAAGCACTGGACAAATTCTTTTGGTAATCTGTGAAACAGAATGACCTCTTTACCACTCTCTCTATTTAGGATTTTTTCAATTCACTTATTATTGCCTTATCACTCTGAACTATGGTGTTTTGTTTTGTTTTGTTTGTTTGTTTGTTTGTTTTTGTTTTTTTGCATAGGTAACCACCACAGTAGATCTGTGTCCCTTTATCTAACTCTTTATAATCTGAAGACCCATTTTCTCCAGAAAGCCTCGTTTTGGCCACTCCCTGCTCTCCAAGGCTGAGTTAAGTGCCCTCATTTGTATGCTCCTATCTCTATTCCTACTCACCAAGGTCTGTAACTCATAGCTCCTGAAAGAAAGGGAATATATTCTATTCATTCCTATGTTCCTGGTGCCTTGAGGATTGCTGGATGGAAAAGAAATAGATGCTCAATACATACAGAATGAATGAATAAACATGTTTATGAGTGAACTAATATTTATAAATGAGAAAGGGCAAAGTCTTAGAAGATTTGAAAGATAACTGCTTATCTTACCTTGAAAAACTACTAGTTTTGAAAGACAAAACCAACCTTGTTTTTACTGTATTCCATCTTCCAGTTAGACACTGAGTTATTAAGCTATATTCTGTTGCTTTTTTGAACAAGCCTGGTAAGGTACTATCTTGCAAGAATGATGCTAAATATGGTGTTGGGTGGAATTCTGCACAGAGAGCTGTTGGTTATTCATGCAATATATAGAATAACACTCCAGATGCATTCTAACATAGGAAACATAGGTCCTATAATTTTAGTAGCAGAAATTGAGAGGAGACTATGATATACACTTTCATCTTCTTTGTTTATGCATTTAAAAGGACATCCTATCCACTTTAAATTCAAAATGACTAGACAATGAAAAATGCATGAGTCTCAGGAAAAGTAGTGCTGCTGGGAGCTGAATACCTATTATAATACAGCTTATATTCATAAAGACTGACATAACCATTACCACAAGCACTTTATTCTGTTAAAGAAATAGACTTTAGAACCTTGTGAATAAGCCTGTTACAAATTAGATATTCAAAATAATAAGATTTAAAATAAAACATGAATTGAATCTTGTTTTCCTCTCTCAATATAAGAATACGTTCTTTTAAAAGGGTATGGAAAATTTCAACATAGTGTTATATAATCATATTGCTTTGTAATTCATTGGCATGAGAGTGAAACAATTATGTTATCATTTTGAATCAAAGCACGTCAACCTTTCTTTTTTTTGGTATATTTTTTATTGGAGTTTGATATGCCAACATATAGCATAATACCCAGTGCTCATCCTGTCAAGTGCCCCCCTCAGTGCCCATCATCCAGTCACCCCAACCCCCTACCCACCTCCCTTCCACTACCCCTTGTTCATTTCTCAGAGTTAGGAGTCTCTCATGTTCTCTCACCCTCTCTGATATTTCCCAATCATTTTCTCTCCTTTCCCCTCTATTCCCTTTCATTATTTCTTATATTCCCCATATGAGTGAAACCATATAATGTTTGTCCTTCTCCGATTGACTTCCTTCACTCAGCATAATACCCTCCAGTCCCATTCACGTTGAAGCAAATGGTGGGTATTTGTCATTTCTAATGGCTGAGTAATATTCCATTAAGTACATAGACCACAGCTTCTTTATGCATTCATCTTTTGATGGACACTGAGGTTCCTTCCACAGTTTGGCTATTATGGAGATCACTGCTATAAACATTGGGGTGCAGGTATCCTGCCATTTCACTGCATCTGTATCTTTGGGGTAAATCCCCAGCACTCCAATTGTTGGGTTGTAGGGTAGCTCTATTTTTAACTCTTTGAGGAACCTCCACACAGTTTTCCAGAGTGGCTGTACCAGTTCACATTCCCACCACCAGTGAGTGCAAGAGGGTTCCCCTTTCTTCACATCCTCGCCAACATTTGTTGTTTCCTATCTTGTTAATTTTCACCATTCTCACTGGGGTGAGGTGGTATCTCATTGTGGTTTTGATTATATTTCCCTGATGGCAAGTGATGCGGAGGGTTTTCTCATGTGCTTGTTGGTCATGTCTGTCTTTCTCTGTGAAATTTCTGTTCATGTCTTTTGTCCATTTCATGATTGGATTGTTTCTTTGCTGTTGAGTTTCATAAGTTCTTTATAGATCTTGGATACTAGCCTTTTACCTGATACATCATTTGCAAGTATCTTCTCCCATTCTGTAGGTTGTCTTTTAGTTTTGTTGACTGTTTCTTTTGCTGTGCAGAAGCTTTTTTTATTTTTTAAGATTTTTTATTTTTTTATTTATTCATGAGAGACACACACAGAGAGAGAGAGAGACAGAGAGGCAGAGACAGGCAGAGGGAGAAGCAGGCTCCATGCAGGGAGCCCGACGTGGGACTCGATCCCAGGTCTCCAGGATCAGGCCCTGGAATGAAGGCAGTGCTAAACCACTGAGCCACCCAGGCTGCCCTGTGCAGAAGCTTTTTATCTTGATTAAGTTCCAATAGTTCATTTTTGCTTTTTTTCCCTTGCCTTCATAGATGTATCTTGCAAGAAGTTGCCGTGGCCAAGTTCAAAAAGGGTGTTGCCTGTGTTCGCCTCTAGGATTTTGATGGAATTTTGTCTCACATTTAGATCTTTCATCCATTTTGAGTTTATGTTTGTGTATGGTGTAAGAGAATGGTCTAGTTTCATTCTTCTGCATGTGGCTGTACAATTTTCCCAGCACCATTTATTGAAGAGACTGCCCTTTTTCTGTGGATATAGTCTTTCCTGCTTTGTTGAATATTAGTTGACCATAAAGTTGAGGGCCCATTTCTGGGTTCTCAATTCTGTTCCAATGATCTATGTGTCTGTTTTTGTGCCAGTACCACACTGTCTTGATGACCACACCTTTGTAGTACAACCTGAAATCTGGCATTGTGATGCCCCCAGCTATGGTTTTCTTTTTTAAAATTCCCCTGGCTATTCGGGGTCTTTCCACACAAATCTTAAGATGACTTGTTCCAACTCTGAAGAAAGTCCATGGTATTTTGATAGGGATTGCATTAAATGTGTAAAGTGCCCTGGGTAGCATTGATATTTTCACAATATTAATTTTTTCAATCCATGAGCATGGAATATTTTTCCATCTCTTTGTGTCTTCCTCAATTTCTTTCAGAAGTGTTCTGTAGTTTTTAGGGAATAGATCCTTTACCTCTTTGGTTAGGTTTATTCCCAGGTATCTTATGCTTTTGGGTGCAATTGTAAATGGGATTGATTCTTTAATTTCTATTTCTTCAGTCTCATTGTTAGTGTATAGAAATGCCATTGATTTCTGGGCATTGATTTTGTATTCTGCCACACTGCCGAATTGCTGTATGAGTTCTAGCAATCTTGGGGTGGAGGCTTTTGGGTTTTCTATGTAGAGTATCATGTCATCAGCGAAGAGGGAGAGTTTGACTTCTTCTTTGCCAATTTGAATGCCTTTAATGTCTTTTTGTTGTCTGATTGCTGAGGCTAGGACTTCCAGTACTATGTTGAATAGCAGTGGTGAGAGTGGACATCCCTGTCTTGTTCCTGATCTTAGAGGAAAGGCTCCCAGTGTTTCCCCACTGAGAATGATATTTGCTGTGGGCTTTTCGTAGATGGCTTTTAAGATGCTGAGGAATGTTCCCTCTATCCCTACGCGGAAGAGTTTTGATCAGGAATGGATGCTGTATTTTGTCAAATGCTTTCTCTGCATCTATTGAGAGGATCATATGGTTATTGTTTTTTCTCTTGCTGATATGATCAATCACATTGATTGCTTTACAAGTGTTGAACCAGCCTTGCATCCCAGGGATAAATCCCATTTGGTCATGGTGAATAATCTTCTTAATGTATTGTTGGATCCTATTGGCTAGTATCTTGTTGAGAATTTTTGCATCTATGTTCATCAGGGATATTGATCTATAATTCTCCTTTTTGGTGGGGTCTTTGGTTTTGGAATTAAGGTGATGCTGGTCTCATAAATTGAGTTTGGAAGTATTCTGTTCCTTTTTGTCTTTTGGAACAGCTTTAGTAAAATAGGCATGGTTTCTTCTTTAAACGTTTGATAGAAATCCCCTGGGAAGCCATCTGGCCCTGGACTTTTGTGTCTTGGGAGGTTTTTGATGACTGCTTCAATTTCCTCCCTGGTTATTGGCCTGTTCAGGTTTTCTATGTCTTCCTGTTCCAGTTTTCATAGTTTGTGGTTTCCAGAAATGTGTCCATTTCTTCTAGATTGCCTAATTTATTGGCGTATAGCTGCTCATAATGTTTTTTAAATCATTTGTATTTCCTTGGTATTGGTTGTGATCTCTCCTTTTTCATTCATGATTTTATTGAGTCTTTTCTCTTTTCTTCTTAATAAGGCTGGCTAATGGTTTATCTATCTTACTAATTCTTTCAAAGAACCAACTCCTGTTTTTTTATTTGTTCTATAGTTCTCCTGGTCTCTATTTCATTGAGTTCTGCTCAAATATTTATTAACTCTTTTCTTCTGCTTGGTGTAGGTTTTATTTCCTGTTCTTTCTCCAGTTCCTTTAGGTGTGAGGTTACCTTGTGTATTTGAGTTTTTTCCAATTTTTTGAGGGATGCTTGTATTGCGCACATCAACCTTTCTGTAGAGTAATCTTCATTCTGGTAACTATATTCAGGCAAGCCATGTTAGATTTGGGTCAGCATATGAATTCAGATATATATATATACAGAGAACCCTTAAGAAAACTCCCTTAACTAGAAACAATTCCACTTGAACATGGGAGATACATGTGTTCTACTATGTTCTTTGAAAAGGTTCATCTTTTCAGAGGTTAGGACATTGGCTTCTTAAAGCTCTTGAGGAAAGGTTTTATCACATTTAAGTATTAACTAGAGTTCTATGTAGAAAGATCATTAGGCTAGAAGCAAATACACATAGCCACAGTTTTAACATTAAAGCTGGGTATATTTGCTTCAGATTCTATATTCATTAATTTAATCTGTTCTCCGATTCTGTGGTATCAGGTTTTTTGTTTTGTTTTGTTTTTGTTTTTTCTTTAGAGGATACCAAATAAGCCACAAAAAGGCCTCCTAATCAATATTTCAGTGAGTCTTTGAGGCACTAAGTGAAGGAGACATGTGAAACTCTAGTGTGAGAGATAGGTCACAACCGCACATGTGAGTTGTATATTGTATATCTAAAGAAGTGGCACAGAAGAGTGAAAAAAGCAACAAATAGGGATTTGGAAGCTCCCGACTCTTGAGTTCCACTAACTAAGCCCCATAATCTTGGGCATCTTCTACATTGGGCTTCAGTTCCTTCATATACAAAGTAAGTATTTTATAATTGGTGACTAAGACATCTCTTATACTCTCTCTTCAAATCTTCTTGGTTTTACCTATCTCCAAGGTCTGTGATCACTTACTCTAGCTCCAGTGGTGGGCTCCACCAACTGTGCACAGACTACACCCAACATTATGGGGGCTGAGCTCAGTGGCCCAATGCCTCATGCCCATTCTATATACCTTGTACCTTCTACCTTGGGGATTCCACCTTAATGCTGAGGGCCAGACCCCATGAGCATCTCCTTAGTGCCTACTCATCAGCAACTGGGAAGTTCAGGAGAATTATAGCACTTCATCACTAGGAAACTACAGCAGATAAATTCTTCTTTATCCCCAGACAGACTGTCCTGAGAAAAAGCCACTTGTTCCATCCTGCCTCACAAGATGCTCTGTTGGGTACTTTGTGCCCTTGTATTGTCTCTGCCTCCATCCCTTCCTCATACCTGCTCCCTGGGATTGTGGCCTTTAAAAAAAGTAGCAGCATATAAACCTCTGCTTTCTGGGTAACTCAGGCTAAGCTAATTAGCTTTATATTTCCTTCTACTCCATAATTCTGACTTACTTTTAGAAGATGCTGGTGTATAATCATCAACTTGAAACTGGTATCTTTGATTTTAAAGTCCATTCCTTTTGTGTATTTCATTAAATTCTTTGGTAGCTGAGTTATCAGCAATTTTTGCTCATTTACTATGCACAAACTCTGTGAGTTACAGGATTAGCCACTAAGAAATAAATCAGTCAGTAGCATTTGCCAAAGCATGCTAAATGCAAGTTATGAGAAAGGAATGTTTGGCCCCTGCCTCCAAGAAGCTTAGAGACAGGGAACATAAATAAGTGAAACTATCTGAATAGAGAACATAAATATACCTATATATTCAAGTAGGTTTATATAAAATTGCTCAAAGTTATTGGGATCATTTTAGTCTTAAAATGAGACAAAGCAAATCTGGAAGGGTTTCATGGAGAACATAGTTTTGAGTCTTTTTGTTTGTTTTAAATAACAGAAGAGATGTAATTTAGTACTGAGAAATTGGCATGCCATCCCAGGAAAAGAATGCTGTGAGTGACACATGGAATCACTTGGCTGATCAGTGAGACTCGTAGTACCAGAGATGGATAAAGATGGGTAAGCAGCAGAGAAACCTACTGCATGCGGCTGAGTTTTGATTCAGTAGGAATTGTTCTTTGAAATTTCTGAGCAAGAGAAATGAAATAAGCTCTTGCTACAATGCCCCAAGTTTCTCTCCCCATTTCCTTAGTGAGGACCAAATCCTGATATCATGGAGGAAAAATTTCAGTAAGAGGCAAGATTGAAGCACCAGAGTTCTTTGTGCAAGTATGATATACTGAAACTTCACTAGCTTCATAATATATCCACATCTGATCTAGGCATGCTATACACACCTTTCATCCTAACATTGCAAAGCTACAGTCTTGTAATACTTGCATCTTCAAATCATCAACATGGCTTTGTATGCATTATTCAATACTATTTGCTGACAGAAGAATCTGTTTTAGTGCATTGCCACTTGTTTTTCTTGTGTATTATTACTATTTCTACAGTGACAGGAAGAAGAATTTCTCCAGTAGCATAGGGATTTTGATCATTTATTTACATAAGTAAGAAATACCAATCGAGGCTAATTAAACAATTATTATTACATTTAATGGAATATTTAAGAGTAATGGATCGATGACTTTAACATAATCCCCCCACTAAACTGCAAAAAGTTATATTTATCTTGTGGGTGTTTAATTGTTACTTGCTTGCTAACGTTGGGTCAGGTAATATCCTAAGGTATAATTTACACTTAGAGTGAAGCCCATCTTTAATAAATGCACAAGCAAATTCATATCTGAAATTATCTTATTGAAATTACAAATTTTAGTAGATATTTTTGTTTCATATGATTAGATTTCATTATGTTTGTTTTATTTTGCAATATGGCTGATGAAGAAGGGTCAGATTAAGAGAAAGAAGTTTCAATTGAACAAATTTTACTTGTTATTTGCTTCTGGCACATTTTTGTATTATCTCTGACTCTTAGGTTTTGTATAGGAATCAGTTTATTTGTGAAATTTAGTAACTGAGTGGTATAATCACTAAATCCTTTAACTAGGCCCACATAGGCTAAGTGAAGTCAGGGGGCTATCACGAAACTCCTCTGAAAGCAGATCATCCACTCTTTTGTCAAAGAATCTCATTCACCTTAAAAAAGTTGACCATCTAAAGAAGCCAGTCACAAAAGGCCACATATCACATGATTCCTTTTATATCAAATGTCCAGAATAGCCAAGTTTACAGAGAGAAAATAGAGAGCTGGTTGCTTAGGGTTGGGAGGATGGGGAGATAGGGAGTTTTCAGCTAAAGGGTATGGAGTTTCTTCTTGAGGTGATGAAATGTTCTAAAATTGACTGTGCTGTTAGTTGCACATCCCTGTATACTAAATACGGATATACTAAAAATCACTGAATTGTACACTTTAAATAAGTGGGTTGCATGGTATGTGAATGACATCTCAATAAAGCTGTTAGAAAGAAAAAAGAAAGAAAGACAGAAGAAAAAGAAGAAAGAAAGAAAGAAAGAAAGAAAGAAAGAAAGAAAGAAAGAAAGAAAAAGAAAGAAAGAAAGAAAGAAAGAAAGAAAGAAAGAAAGAAAGAAAGAAAGAGAGGAAGGAGTAAAACAAAAGTAAAAAATATAAAGATAAGAAAAAATTACACAGCAGGTAAAAAAAAAGTTCAACTATTCATCTACAAATTGAATGATTGCACCAGGGTATATTTATACATTAAAAATTAATCAAGCTTAATTATTTTCTTCTTTTAAATCTAACATGATGATAAAGTTTTCTTCCTGGACCCAGGGAGTCATCTCATATTATCTCTTGAAATGTGTACTCCCACTTTTATTGACTTAAAAGATAAGTTTTCAATCATTAGCTTGGAAGGTAAGGACATCTGTCATCTTCCTCCAGAGAATCAGCATGGTGCCATAAAATAAGAAAATGTTTTGAAAATGGATTTGGATCTTGCCTCTCCCAGTATTCACTGAACTCATTATGTTCATCTATAAGATGGGGATAATAATATGTACCTCACAGGGTTGTCATAAGGGCTTAAGTGAGATAGTTTTTGTTAACTGTCTCTCTACTACAATATCTGGCTCATGGTAAATGCTCAGAATAATAGCTCTTATTACATTTTGGTACATTTTAGAAGTACCTATACTCTTACTACTTAAATCTATAAGATTGCATTATGATACATTTAGAGAAAACTAGAGAAAATGTTGCTAACATGCATCTCAGATTTATTTTCACAAATTTTGACTAATACTTTTATTCCCAAATTTGGAAAATTTAAAGGATTCCCAACCTTTAGAAATTGGGGAAGAAAAACAAAAAAGAAATGAGAATATTTAGAGTCTTACCTGACATGACTATTATGAAACTAACAGATCTTATTTTTAGTAGGAATTTTCACTTGACCTTCTCACACTTGCTAACACCTTCTTGGAGAATAGAAAAAAGATTGTGATAGTTTTAGGCCAACTATGTTACTGATTTTTTTCCTTTATGCATTCTTAAGTGATTGACATTTTTCATTACAAAATGCTTTTAACTTTGCATTTTTAATTATGTTAGTGAACCATCAAATGGCAAACACTTAACTTTAAAATCTACTGAATAAATAAAAACAAAAAAATATACAAGTGGACTGGTGACTCACTCTTTTTAAAAATAAAGACTCATGTCAAATCCCATTATTTTGTTACATATTTACCAAATTTGTATGCATGCAGTATAGTATATTTGAAGTAGGAAAATTAGTGCTGAACTTCTCTGCACACAATTAAAACCTGCTTGAAAAATGTATAATCAACTGAGATCATCAATTATGCTTTTTACTTTGAAGAATATTCAGGGAACTCAGAATAAAAAAGGTAGAGAACCCAGGCCTCATTGTAGAAGACAAATATATCTAGCTTTTGCTTTCAAGTCATAAAAGGATTCTGAGAGTGGAAGCTAGCAGACATTTTTCTTCATAATTCTTTACATCACAAGATGACTCCAATTGCCCCTTTACAAGGATCGGGGATAAAGTCTCTGTACCTCTGATAGACTGCCGTGTCAAACAACTCAAAATTACACTAAAATCTAATTTTTGCATCATGAGCTAGACACTATTTGAGAGGGAAAGGTTTTCTGTAAGAATAAAAATTGGATATTTATCATAATTAAGTATTATAATGACCAAAAAGAAATTCAACTTGTTGAAATTTCTACTGTAGGAATGATTCTAACAGGAAAAAAAATCTATTATTGCCACTCTTGCTTTAGGGTTAGAGGAAAATACAGTTTGAAGGAAGGGATGTCTTTTTTTTTTTAAGATTTTATTTATTTATTCATGAGAGACAGAGAGAGGCAGAGACACAGGCAGAGGGAGAAGCAGGCTCCCTGCAAGGAGCCCGATGCAAGACTCAATCCCAGATCAGGGATCACACCCTGAGCCAAAGGCAGAGGCTTAACCATTGAGCCACCCAGGCGTCCCAGAAGGGATGTCTTTAATTGGGAAATCCCATAAGGTTCTCAGCTGCTTTTAAGATGGAAAAGGATAGAAAGGCACATGGGAGAGAGAGCTTGTGAGACAGGGCAGGCTAAGGAGGATTTTTAAAGACTCTGGGAGAGGGCAAAGGGGTGGCGATGAGGGCTGGTAAAGAAAAAAAAAAACAAAAACAAAAACAAAATTAAATTGATGAATCTGTTAAAAGACAACTCAGGTTGGTTCATGAAGTAAAAAATGCTCCAACTTTTTAAAAGCTACCAAGAATAAGCATTGTGGTAAAAACATCAGGCCAAAAAAAAAAAAAAAATCATGCAGATTATGAATGAAAGGTTCCAAAGTGATTTTTTATTTGGAAAAGGAGCATTCTCATTAAATTCACATTCTTCGTAAAAGAGATGAGCTTGTTCATATAAGTTGAGCTGCTGCCAAGGCTATGACTGAAGACCAGTGTCTAGTTCTCAAGTTGTGGGGACCCATTGATGGTTTTTTTTTAAGAAGGAAGAAAAGAACAATGAAGGGTTGCTTTAGTAAACCTCAGTTTTACGCTCACCATTCTCCTATTGAGCAAATTTGTGCAATAATCTGTTAACATAATAGGGTGAGTTCTAGTGTACCTGACTTAGTGCAATGCAGTCCCCAGAGTGAGAAGGGACGTGGTCCAGTGCCTTCTTAACTTGGACCAGGGCTTCACTCTCGTCTGCCTTGTTACAGCCACCCTTTCACGATGTAGACTGCTGGGAAAGCCATTCCCTTACTAGCCTCCAGTGGAAAACATTTACAAACCATCTTTCTTTCCTTTTCTATTATGTTAAGATGTGGGTAAATCCAAGTAATTTCAGAGGTTTGACACACTTCACCTAGCTCACCTGCTTACCTATTTAGGACTGCAACGATGTTTCCAAACTGTCCAAAACGCAGAGGGCATCCAGTGAGTATGTGGCAAAGTACCAAAAGAGAACATTAAGATTCTGTCTTTCAAATTTAAGAAAGAAGAAAAGCCTCATTCAACTTTGTAAAGTTTCTCCAAAGGGGAAATGAATAAAACTTCAAGGGCTGAACAATAAACAGTCCAATTTAATTCTAACAATATTTTTTACTAAAGGTACATTTTCTATCTACCTGCCCCTCCTCCACACTGTACCTACGTTGTTGTACCTGTCTATGCTCCTTTGATACAACAGCTGCCTGGTGACTGAGAACAAGGCTAAGGCACTAGGACAGCTTCAGCACATTGGTAAACCAAGAGAGCAATGGGCTTACCTTCTACTTGTGAAGGCCTCAGCTAGAGGCAATTTGAGATCCAGAAACAATAGGGAAAAGACACTTGCTATCCATCTTTGTTTCTTGAATCACATAAATATGTAGCCTTGGGGGGTTTCTGCTGTATTAAGTCCATCAAGGCCAATAAACAACCCAAAGCATTCTCCCAGTGGTGCTTCTGTAGTAGTACTCATGTGATACCAAGCCCTTGTTAGGCCAACGGTATTACAGTGCGGCACATCTATTCCTTAGCAATGGCAACAAAACAATTTTTAGACATGTTAGTATTTTTGGAATACCTCTAAAGAACAGAGTTTCAAACTCCATCCTTGGTTCTTTTGGCACTCCAATTGCTTATTTTTCCAGCTTTATTGGAGGTATTATTGACAAAAATTATATAGATTTAGATTGTATGACGTGATGTCTTAAAGATGTACAATGATTTAATATATGTACATTAATATATATATGTTGTGAAATGATTATCACAATCAACTCAATTAACAGATCCATCACTTCATACAGTTACCAATTTTTGGTATGTGTGTTTTAAGAACACTTAAAATCTATTCTCTTATTAAATTTCAAGTACACAGCGCAGGATTAACAAAAATCACCATGCTATACATTAGATCCCCAGAACTTATTCAATTTAGAAGTAAAAGTTATTGCTCTTTGACCAACATCTCCCCACTTCTCCTACCCTCCAGCCCCTGGGCAACTACTGTTCTACTCTCAGGCTCTATGAGTTCAACTTTTTTAGGTCAAATGCAGAATAATTTTAGCTTTTATGGCAGAATAATCTTTCATTGCATATAAACACACATGCTACATCTTCTTTATCCATTCATCCACTGATGGATACTTAGGTTGTTTTCATATTGTGCTATTATGAAATGTGCTGCAATGAACACGAGAATGTAGATACCTCTTTGAGATAGTGATTTTATTTCCTTTGGATATATACCTGGAAGTGGGATTGCTGAATCGCATGGTAGTTTTGCTTTTAATCTTTTGAGGATTCTTCACACTGTTTCCCATAGTGGCTGCCCCAAGTTACATTCCCCATCAGTAGTGCTGAAGGGTTCTCTTTCTCCACATTCTTGCTATCTTTGTCTTTTTGATAACAGACATTCTAACAGATGTGAGGTGTTATCTCATTGTACTTTTGATATGCATTTCCTTGATGATTAGTGATGTCAAGCACCCTTCCATATACCTGTTGGCTATTTGTAAGTCTACTTTGGAAAAATGTCTATTCAGGTCCTTTGCTCACATTTAAAAAAATCACAATTTACTACTGGTTGTATGAATTTGTTATATATTTTGGATATTACCCACTTTTATCAGCTACCTGGTTTTTCAAATATTTCCTCCCATTCTGTAGGTTGCCTTTTAATTTTGTTGTTTCCTTTGTAACGTAGAAGCCTTTCAGTTTGATGTAATCTCATTTGTTTCTTTTTGCTTTTGTCACCTGTGCTTTTGGATTGACAACTTAAAGTTTTGATAGTGACTGTGAGGTGACCTGAATAAAGGCTAAATATCATTTCTTTTCCTGTATTGATTCATCTATGTATGTGTCTAATGAGATGCAAGAGAGGTGCCAAAAAGATATCTTTTTTGGAAGCACAGGTAAACTGATACCTGAAGTACCTGTCTCGCCAATGCACACATTGCCAAAGAGATTAAATTCAAATGAGTTGTACGTGGCATGCATAATGATGTACATATTTTGTTTCCCATAGTGCTTCTGAGGACCAATTACTGTATGCATGAAGTGGATTATTCTGGATAGAATACTGCAGGACCAAATAATTTCATTGCATCTTTAATGTAAAGATAGCAAATAAAATGAATCAAGGTACAACATGTAAAATGATGTATGCATTCTGCTGAATTTAATTGAGTTCTAATTAAATTCCTTGGAGCAAGATAAATTAGATTATTTTTCAAGCACATTTTAGAACTTCACCTAATGAAGTTCTATGAGTGAAAAAGGCAGAATGGGTTTTATTTAATGACTTGGTTGCTGATATCTTCTCTCAGAGTGAATAAGAGGTCAGATAGACCTTGAGTCATTTCTTCCTTGAGTGAGACAGATATTACATTAAATTCAGAAAAACTGGCTAAGATGAGCTTAGGATTTTCTTTACATTGATACAAAAATAATTTACTGAGGCATTTAGTTATGTAGTTTTTCCCATAATATTTTTTTCCTTTAGGTTTTGAGTCCCCTGGCATTAGGACAGTTTTTATTAAGAAGGAGAACAGAGGACTAAAACAAATGATTCTTTTGTTTCTGATTCCATGGAAAAGGATTAGGTTAGGGGTAGGAAAGGCAGAGGACACAGCAGTATCAAGTTGAGGGAAAATTTCTTAAATGTAGGGCAGGTTCTACAAGTGAAAGAGATAGAGACCCAACCCCTCATGCACTCTAGGAAGGGTCAGGTTACAGACATCAAGGTGGAATGACTTGGTCGACCAATTAAGTAAACTGTATTGCAGGAACCAGGGCTTCCAGCTTGTATGGATTTATGTGTCTAGGGATGGCATAAACCCCACAAAGCCTCTGGATTTCAAGGGACAATGCAGACTTGGAAAATATGTACACTGGTAGTCCAGTACTTTAATATTTTTTTTAAAGGTTTATTTATTTGATAGAGAGAGAGAGCACTAGCAGGGAGGGTGGGGGGAGAGAGAGAGAGAGAATCTCAAGCAGACTCTGCACTGAGCCCGGAGCTGATGCAGCTCCAGTCTCACGACCCTGAGATCATAGCCTGAGCAGAAACCAAGAGTGGGACTTAACCATCCAGCTGCCCCAGTCCAGTATGTTTTGATATGCATAAGATCCAGAGCCCTCTGTTTGGCCTGAAATGGGTGGGGCTAGAGGAAGTGGAATAGAAGGGTCTGGGGTAAAGTGCGAGTCAGGAGTGGGAACACCCTTCCCAAATGGCTGAGAGAGACTTTCCTCTGAGTCTAGGCCAAGAGAACGTGAAAGCAGATTTAAGTGTTTTGTGTAAATCTGGAACAGAAGGTCTCCCTTCCACTCTTGAAAGAGTTCATTTACATTTTGTTAGCTAAGAAGTCATTCATGAGTAAAGCATCTTACTTACCCCCAAATCTCCTCTTTTTCCTACTCCTTTGAAAAATGCTTGGAATTTTTTCATGGGCAAGGATTATAGTTTCTCTGACTTGGGGGGAGGGTGATGAGTGAAATATGAGGGGATGGAATAGAGGCAAAAAAGAAAAGTTTACAAAGCTAAAGAACACTTAAATGACGTGCTAAAGGATAAATGAAATAGTAAGATGGCATGTGTAATAATATTTAGAAAAATAGAGCTATTCATATGACAATTGCTAATTTTTCTAGAACAATGACATACAAAAATCAAAGAAGACTAGGTTAAGAAACTGTGAAAGTTACCTAACCATGAATTGATACTACCTAATCCATATTCCAGTTTCACAGCCAATCTGAGGTGAGAAATGAGGTCCTTTGAAGAATAGAGCATGATGGCTGCTATGATACATATTTCATAAAATGTTTTCTTATGAAACACTCTCTTCTGGGCATTCCCTGAGACATATCAGTGAGAGACATAAAAAGTACCAGTTATCTCACTAACTCACCCTTTCATATTTGGCACATAAACTTTTGGTTCAGTTGATAAAATCCAGACACATCTGCAAACATGTTCTTATTTCATATTTATGGAAATATTTATTATAACTAATAAATAAAATAATAACTGCTTGGGGAATCTTTAAGAACAAAAAGGGAGGGAGTGGGAGTGGATGGGTTAATGAGGGAGAAACAGGGCTCCACCCTCTACTAGTACAAAAATTCCTTCTAGATATAAATACTGTGCTTCAACTCTAAAAAAGCTAGAAACTAAAAGAAAAAAATTTTTCCCACCAAGGTATGCACAGAGACCTAAAAATCCCAAATGAAGGCACTTAAATAAACCAGAGGGTACTTTTTAATCAGTACGTTAAATGTTTCAGCGCTATGGGGAAAATTCTGTCTACATTTTCAAAGATGGAGCAGATACAGACAGAACAGTGTGTTTAATGTGTTAATCAACTACAGATTACAGGCAAGACAATGGTAGAGAAACACCTGAATTCATCACAATTATTCTACAGTAAAGGTAGACCATTGCTAACACCCAAAAAAATATTTTAAAATGCTAATTTATAGTACAACATGGCCAGCTAAGGGCAGGCAATGAGGAAAAGATACTACATGCTCACAGTGGAGCATAACAGGTAAAGTGTTGTAAGACAGACTGTCTTTCCATGGTGGTGCTTCTTTGTCAGTGCCAGCCCCCAAAGTCCCATGATGGCAATAGTCTAAAAGTTTCTGATCCTCTGCGTCCTAGTATCCCTACATCCCAGTGCATGGAGGGAGAACCCAGGCAGTCAGTCTTTTACAGGATCTCTGGCAAAAGTGAATATCTGGCTTCTGGGCCTATGAGGAAGATGTGATTGAAGATCCATCCCCCAACTATCTGAAACAGGTGCTCAACACCTGGTTCTATTTTTCCTCTACAGAAATATTTCGAGGAGAATTGGTGAGGGAATTATGCTGGAGATAATATGAATTTTGTACAGTATATTTAATTGTAGCGAGTATCAGAAATCACCCAAATGTTGCTGTTCAAGCTCCAACCTCCCTTTACTCCATGAGCAGCAGAGGTCTTCAGAATGTTTAGAAACTAGCAGGTGTTAAATCTGTGTGCACACAGAGACAGATGCTGAAATCCAACTGGACTGTGCAGCAAGTGGGAGGTTCAGCAGGCCTGCAAAACAGCCAAGCCAAATTAAGGGCCTGGGCAGGGTCCTACACAACAACCAGCACAGATGGCTCCAGTACCCTCCATCTAAACGCTTCCAAAGGTGGACTTCATAATGCTTCAATTCTCCCTTTATTTTTTATTTTTTATAGTTTTTTCTTTTTTAAAAGATTTTATTTATTCATGAGAGACACAGAGAGAGAGAGACAGAGACAGAGACAGAGACAGAGATATAGGCAGAGGGAGAAGCAGGCTCCATGCAGGGAGCCTGACATGGAACTCCAGGATCACACCCTGAGCAGAAGGCAGATGCTGAACTGCTGAGCCACCCAAGGTCCCTAATCCTCCCTTTATTTTAGATGCATCTTTTTGCTAAGCAACATAAACAATCTTTCCACTGTAGAAACATAATATAGAGTTTAAGTGGCGCTGAAATTTTATGAATGAACTTTAGAGAGAATGCTATGATTGAGAAATAATTTATAAACTGGAGAATAATTTTGAAAGATAGAAGGATTATGGAAATGGTGGAGGAGTAGAGTGACCCTAAACTTGACTGCTCCCTTGAACACAGCTAGATAAATATCAAATCATTCTGAACACCCAAGAAATTGATCAGAAGTCTCTGAGAACAAAGCTGCATATCTACAAACCAGAAAAATGACTCATGAAAGGTAGGAACTATTGAGAGTTTGATTTGTGGGAGAAAAAAGCTGAGGGTTGTGGAGGTGAGGAGGACATGTGATGGGGAGACAGTAGTGAGAGAGAATGAGTGGGAAATAAAAGAGTGAAAACACACGCAGGGGACTGCACAAGAAAACTATTCCCCAAATCCTTGACTGTAAAAAAGGAGAGGATTTCAATTCTGCCAGTTTTTTGTTTGTTTTGTTTTGTTTTGTTTTAAATTAACAACAGAGCACAGTCTGAGGTTTTGGAGGGTCAGCACCATAGGGTCATGCCTGGAGAGTTGAGTGGTTCTTAGGTGGGAAGCTACACAGAGTCCCCAGAGCACCACAGCATGGTCTGAAGATCCCCTCGGTCCCATAGCAAGAAGTACTCCCTGCTTAGAGTACATTTAGTAGAGGGGATACCCCACTCTGCTGGCAAAAGACCCTGCAGTGCCATTGAGTGGCCTTATTCACCAGTACAGGAACAAACAAACTGGCTGAGGGCAGCAAACCCTGGTGCCAGCTGTGTGTTGCAAGTTACCATAAACTGAACCACTGCCCAGTTGTGCGACTGTTTTCTGGGATAAGTCAGCACCCACAGGAGTGTAGAAAGACCCTCCTTCAGATGATGAGAGTGAATCCAAGATGTGGTGGCCACTAAAGTGTGAGGTTTTGAAATGCAGCCTCCCCTGTGATAAAACAGGAGTACTGCATTGTTTGACAGGTAAGTGGCTCCCACACAGAAAGGGTGAAGCAAGGATCTGATGGAAAGCAAGAACACAAGAGGAGTCACTGACAATCTGTGAGGGCATATGGAAGAGTGGTGGGTGTGAGTGTTCAACTCTGGAGACAAAGGAATGGGGTGCAACCATTTTCACCCCTCACCCAGCAGCATTGATTGACTCCAGTGACCTAAACAGCGCCACTAGGTAGAGAACGAAGCTGCTACACCAAGCCCCACCCACCTGAGTCCTGCAGGCACATCTCCACCAGGGCAGGTACATCTGAGAATCAGAGCAGCAGGATCCTCCCCCAAAAGGCCCGCACAAATCCTTCCCATGCAGTAAGTCTACTGATCATAGAGTGCTGCAAAACTTCAGCTCTAGGGGAAACAGAATCTAGCTTCCTTGGTCTTTTTTGTTTGTCGTTTTGTTATTTTTGGTTTTTGTTTTGGATACAGAAAGAGGAATTTTTTTGTTTTGGATACAGAAAGAGGAATTTTTTTGTTTATTATTAGTATTTTTAAAATTAATGTTTAATCATTTTTTCTTTTTTTTCTGTTAAGCTTCTCATAATAGGCAGACTAAAACACACCTAGGATCTAGCTTGTTTATTTCATTTTACCTTTTTTTCCCTTTCTTTTCTAAAATGGCGAGAAAGAAAAGTTCCCCCCAAAAGAAAGAACAGGAAGAAATGAAGGCCAGGGATTTAATCAATACAGACACAAGTCTGATATCTGAACTATAATTTAAAACAATTATAAGGATACTAGCTGGGCTTGAAAAAAGCATAAAAGACATTGGAGAATTCCTTACTGCAGAAATAAAAGAGCTAAAATACAGTCAGTTCAAAATTAAAAGTGCTGGGCAGCCCCGGTGGCACAGCGGTTTAGCGGTGCCTACAGCCCAGAGTGTGATCCTGGAGTCCCGGGATCGAGTCCCGCGTCGGGCTCTCTGCATGGAGCCTGCTTCTCCCTCTGCCTGTGTCTATGCATCTCTCTCTGTGTGTCTCTCATGAATAAATAAATAAAATCTTAAAAAAAAACCTGAATTCAAAATTAAAAGTGCTATAACCGAGATGGAATCCCAAGTAGATGTCATAACAATGGGGGTGGACAAAGCAGAGGAAAGTATTGGTGATATAGAAGAGAAAATTATGAAAAATAATGAAGCTGTAAAGAAGAGGGAAACAAAGGTAACGATCATGAAGTAGACTTAGGGAACTCACAACCTATTAAAACAGAATAATATTTGTGTCATAGGAGTCCCAGAAGATGAAGAGAGAGTAAAAGGGACAGAAGGTTTATTTGAGCAAATTATAGCTGAAAACTTCCCTAATCTGGGGAAGGACTGAGATATCAAAATCCAGGAAGCACAGAGAACTCCATTAAATCTGACAAAAAGTGGACATTATCAAGGCATATTATAATCAAATTCACAAAATACGTAAGAGAAGAATCCTGAAAGCAAAGAGAAAAAAGACTTTAACCAAGGGAAGCCAAATCAGGTGAGTAGCAGATCTGTCCATGGAAACTTGGCAGACCAGAAGATAATGGCAGGATATATTCAATGTCCTGGATGGGAAAAATATAGAACCAAGAATACCTTATCCAGCGAGCCTGTCATTCAGAATAGGAGAAAAAGAATTTCCCAGATCAAAGAAACTAAACGAGTTGATGATCTCTAAACCAGCCCTGCAAGAAATATTAAGAGGAACTCTTCGAGTGGTGGATCAAAAACAACAAAGACTAGAAAGGAACAGAGAACATCCCCAGAAACACCAGCTTTATGTAACACAATGCCATTAAATTCATATCTTTCAATAATCATTCTGAATGTAAATGGACTAAAGGCTCCATCAAAGGCACAGGGTATCAGAATGGATTTAAAAAAAAAGATCCATCCATATACTGTCTACAAGAGACTCATTTTAGATCTAAAGACACTAGCAGATGGAAAGTGAGGGGATGGTGAACCACCTATCATGCTAATGGACATCAAAAGAGAACCAGAGTAGCCATACTTATATCAAACTGATTTTAAAACAGACTGCAACAAGAGATGATGATGGGCATTATGTGCTAATTAAGGGGTCTATCCATCAAAAATATCTAACAATTATAAATATTTATGCCCCCAGCTTGGGAGCACCAAAATATATAAACCAATTAATAACAAACAAAAAGAAACTCATTGATAACAATACAATAATAGTAAGGGGCTTTAATATCTCATTTACAGCAATGGACAGATCAGCTAAGCAGAAAATCAACCAAGAAACAATAGTTTTGAAAGACACACTGGATGAGATGGATTTAAGAGATATATTCAGAACATTTCATCCTAAAGTAGCAAGATACACATTCTTTTCAAGCATACATGGAACATTCTCTAGAATAGATCACATCCTGGGTCGCAAATCAGACTTCAACAAGTACATATGCATATTTGCATATTTTCAGATCACAACACTATGAAACTTGAAATCAACCACAAGAAAAAAAATTTGGAAAGACCACAAATACACAGAGGTCAAAGAACATCCTATTTAAGAATAAATGGGTTAACCAGGAAATTAAAGATGAAATAACAAAGTACATGGAAGCAAACAAAAATGAAAACACATCAGTCCAAAACCTTTGGGATGCAGCAAGGGCAGTCCTAAGAGGGAAGTATATTGCAATACAGGCCTACCTCAAGAAGCAAGAAAAGTCAAATAGACAACATAAGCTTACATCTAAAGGAGGTAGAAAGAGAACAACAAATAAAGCCTAAAGCCAGCAGAAGAAGGAAAATAATAAAGCTTAAAGCAGAAATAAATGATATAGAAACAAACAAACAAAAAACCAAGAGAACAGATCAACAAAACTAAGAGCTGGTTCTTTGAAAGAACTAATAAAATTGATAAACCCCTAGCCAGACTTAACAAAAAGAAAAGAGAAAGGACCCAAATAAATAAAATCATGAATGGAAGGGAAGCGATCACAACCAATACCCCAGAAATACAAACAATTACAAGAGAATATTATGAAAAATCGTATGCCAACAAACTGGGCAATCTGGAAGAAATAGAAAAATTTCTAAAAACACACAATCTACTTGAACTGAAATAGGAACAAATTGAAAATTTGAACAGACCCATAGCCAGCAAAGAAATTGAAAAAGTAATCAAAAACCTACCAATAAACAAAAGTCCAGGGCCAGATGGCTTCCCAGGGACATTCTACTAGACATTTAAAGAAGAGTTAATACTTATTCTTCTCAGACTGTTCCGAAAAAAATAGAAATGGAAGGACAACTTCCAAATTCATTCTATGAGGCTAGCATTACTTTGATTCCAAAACCAAACAAAGACCCCACTAAAAAGAATTACCGGCCAATATCCCTGATGAACACAGATGCAAAAATTCTCAACAAGATACTACCAAATCAAACTCAACAGTACATTAAAAGAATTATTCATTCTGATTGAGTGTGATTTATTCCTGGGCTGCAGGGCTGGTTCAATATTCACAAATCAATCAATGTGGTACACCACATTAATAAAAGAAAGGATAAGAACCATACGATCCTCTCAATAGATGCAGAAAAAGCATTTGACAAAATACAGCATCCACTCTTGATAAAAACCCTCAACAAGTTAGGGACAGATGGAGCATACCTCAATATCATAATAGCCATTTATGAAAGACCCACATTAACATCATCCTTAATGGAGAAAAACTGAGAGCCGTTCCTTCATGGTCAGGAACAAGACAAGGATGTCCCACTCTCACCATTACTATTTACATAGTACTGGAAATCTTAGCCTCTGTAGACAACAAAAAGAAAAAAAAAAAGGCATCCAAATTAGCAAGGAAGAAGTCAAACCATAATGAGATAGCACCTTACACCTGGGAGAGTGGCTAAAATTAACAACACATGAAACTACAGGTGTTGGGAAGGATGCAGAAAAAGGGAAACCCTCTTGCACTGTTGGTGGGAATGCAAACTGGTGCAGCCACTCAGGAGAACAGTATGGAGGCTCATTGAAAAACTAAAAATAGAATCCCCTACAATCCAGCAAGTATACTCCTAGGTATTAGGTATTTACCAAAGGATGCAAAAATACAGCTTCGAAGGGGTATATGTATGCCCATGTTTACAGGAGCATTATCAACAATAGCTAAACTATGGAGAGAGCCCAAATTTCCATTGTCTGATGAATGGATAAGGAAGGAATATATATTATTATATATAATAATAGATATGATATATATAATGGAATATTACTCAGCTATCAAAACAATTAAGTCTTGCCATTTGCAATGACACGGATGGAGCTAGAATACATTATGCTAAGCAAAATAAGTCATACAGAGAAAGACAAACACCCTATGATTTCACTCCATATGTGGGATTTAAGAAACAAAACAGATGAACATATGGGAGGGGGAAAAAAGAAAGAAGGAAATAAACCGTAAGAGACTCTTAGAGCACAAGCCCAGACTTGACAGAGGGATGTGGATGGGGTAGGGGCTAGATGGATGATGAATATTAAGGAGGACACTTATGATAAGCACTGGGTGCTGTATATAAATGATGAGTCACTGAATTCTACTCCTGAAACCGATATTGCACTGTATGTTCACAAACTAGAATTTTAATAAGAATTTTTAAAAAGGAAAAAAAACAAATAAAAAATAAATAAAATAAAAAGTGATATAATAACTTCTTAGTTTACTAGCATGTTAGTAGGCAAGAGCCATATTTGAATTTTGAGTATTGTGAGTTTTAATGACTCTGTGATAAACTTGTGTCCCAAGTAAGCTTATACACTAAAGATGGGGGTGTGTGGCAGGATGCTTTTCAACGTGCCTAGTGTGGTCCAGCTTTTCCACTTTTGGAAATACACATCATAATAAAAAGGGGGATTGTTTGCTCATAAGTCCATAGAGAGATGACATTCTTGTTCTTAATCTCTACCTACTTGACCTTCTCCGTCTACTGATTTAGTCTTTGTTAAGACGTAAGCTTTCCAACTTTGTCCTTCATTTTAACAGACAGATCAGGAGATCAGCACTCAAATTTTAATTCCCAGTCTGACAATATGAAAGACGAAACTCAAAGAAGAAAAAAGGAGGAAGAGGAAGGGGAACAGGAGGAGAAAGAAGAGAAAGGAAGAGAAAGAGAAGTAGAGGAAGAAGATCCTGATGTTTTGCCTCCTCTGTTTCATGGAGGGTAAGTGACTGCAGGTCTCTAAAACTGTATAGCTCATTTATAAGCCACTGCCCAGGTGTTGAAGGATGATTTTTCACGTATCATTAGATTTTTTTAGTCCCTGGCTCCACATCCCAGGAGAGGCCTCATCACAGAGTCGTACTCTGAAAGCTGACACAAACACAGAATGGACTTCCTATGTGTTGCTGCCCACATCACGCCACCTCCACCCAAGTCTCTGCCTTAAATTCATCTTGGGATTCTCTTAATAAACTCTGCCTCATGTATGGGATCATTCTGAGACTCAGTATTATTTACTGAGCCCCTTTCATCAACTCCTTGCCACTGTAAGCAGCTTGATTGTGGAGCAACACATTTCTCCTGGTTCTTATGCCCCCAGAGTGCTGGAGGCATCCAACAACATGTCTAATTCCCTGCCTCCAACTGGACTTGACATGTGATAAAGCAAACGTCCCAAATACAGGGAGGAGACTTTCATAGTAAGTAATGTAATGAGATAACAGATTATAAGATACAAGCAAACTGCTTTCCTCTCTGAAGCAAGACAAGGTATTCCTAAACTTCCTGTTAGACCTTGTCTCACATTGTGTTCTTCTTAAGGCCTAGCACTCACCTTAAGCATTTCACTTCTGAATGTGGTAAAAGCCAGGCCTGCACAGTCACTCTTCTTTTTCTGATGATGCTGTAATCTATTCCTTTTACTGATATATCTTTATTAACTTCAGATTTTATACGGATCTGAACTTTTTTTTTAAGATTTATTTATTTGTTTGAGAGAGAGAGAGAGAAAAAAAGGGAGGGAGACACAAAGAGATAGAAAGAGAGAGAGGGCAAGTACACAAGTCAGGAGAGGGACAGAGGGACAGAATCTCAAGCAGACTCCCCACTGAGCACAGAGCCAGATGCTGGGCTCCATCTCATGACCCTGAGATCATGACCTGAGCCAAAATCATGAGTTGGATGCTCAAGTGACTGAGCCACTCAGGCACGCTGGTATCTAAACTTTCAAAAGTGCATTGTGTTTCATCTTCCAGAAAGGAGATAGATAGATGGAGACACTCAAATATATGACACTCACATTAAGACTGCCTCAATGGTCTCAGAGACATGTAGGGGAAACGGTAACATGATGCAAGGAAAGGATGGACCAGCACTAATTAAGAAGGCTTGCTATGGACAGAAAGGCCAATTTTCCAAAAAGCAGAACACTAAATCATTCAATATGGCCATGCCATGCAGCTCCTGGGTATCCCATGAGTGACAGTTATAAAGACTTAGGTGCAGAGACTGTGACGAGAGAGGTCGGAGCAGATGTGCATGGTCACACCTAGAAGTTAAGCAGACCATCAGTAAATTGAATAATCCACTATTATTCAAATTTAAAACAAGTCTATAAGCAACAACAACAATAATAAAACAGTGTCCTGGATCTCTGCATAAGAAGAAAAGAGAAAAAAAATCACAACTATTTTTCCTTGAAACTGAAGTCTGTTTTCTGTAAATTTAACTCCAAAATGGAAATCGAGAGCAAATGTCCTTCCCTCTGGAAATTCTGCACATTGAAATATTTCTTTGCGGTGAAAATTGGCCTATTTTATTCTGTGTTAATATGATTAACCTTTCTATAAACTAGTTCTGTGCAGAAATTCATTTTTTTCTGGCCAGAACTGTTGCCATTTATGCATCTAAAAACTAGTTTTAGTGGAAATAAATGACATTTTTTTTAGAACCTAAAAATAGTTCTGCCACTTAATTTTGAAGAAAACCTAAATCAAGGCAACAGTGTTCTGCTCATTCACAGCACTAGTAATGTGTGCTTTTGTAGGTAGGTTTCATTTTTTATTCTTTCATTCATTTCTTTTTCTTTGCCATCAGCAAGGTCCTGCCTGAAAACTCTATGGGCCAGACCCTTCTCTTGGATCCAGGGGCAAATCATAGGTTATTAATTCTAGGAAAACTTCACTTCAAGTGTAATGCAGAGAACTTTCATTCAGATACATCACATAACTCCTGGATTATCCTTTCCAGAGATTCAAGTCCATCCCAGTTGTACATCTTACCCAGATACAACATACAGGGAAGCGTATGGAGTCATATGTCCACCTCTTCCCTCCCTTTACTGAAAGAACCACATTCAGCCTCACAGTCCCTTCTCAGCCCTTCCTTTTCTATATCCATGCCTTGCTCCTGTGTTGTCTTGGCCCCTCAAGAAATCCTGATAACCCTATCAACAATGCAAGGAGACAGTGAAGTAATACTTCATGTACTCAGCATTTCAGAAGATAGTAAAAAGAGTAGGGTAAAACCCAATAAAGAGAAATGGCAGTAATAGTGGAACTAGACAATTTGGTGGAAGACACATTTGAGGACAGAACCTTTCAGTTGCTGTTTAAATCGCACCCTACAGGCAAATAGCTCAGGGTGGCTAAGAAGATGTGTCACAAATAAGAGAATAAAATGTCTCTATTCAATCATTCTTCACTGAGGAGAACAAGTTATTCTGGAGATTTCAGTTCTTACCATGTAGTGACAATAATAAAAATAACCATCATAACTAGCATTTATTAAGCACTTACTATGTGCCAGGCACTCTAAAGACTTTACGTGGATTAATCTTACAACAACCACATGACATAATATTTTCATTGTGTCCATTTTACAGAAAATGAAACAGAGGCACAGAGTGGTTACGTAACTTGCCCAAAATTATTACACAGCTAGCAAGTGATAGGAATGTAATTCAAACTCAACCGAGTTCCAGTGTCTGAGTTCTTAACCACAAACCACAAATATTGCCATTCCCAGACAACCATCTACCTATACCACACACGTGCGCATGAACACTGCCTTTTTATATCACTTCTTCATTTTACTGCATTAATTTTCTTTCTCATATATTTTCCCCCACTACGTCTTCACTGTTAAAACATTTCCATCACTCTGATCAAGGGCTGTGAAATGATGTGATAGAGGCTGGGGAAGCTGGGGAAGAAGAAAGGAGGTATGATCCATTCTGAAAGACATGGATCTATCTGCTTGTGTTTCTTGCAATAACAACTTCTGAAAAGTAAGGTTCATCCTTTAAGTTATTTGCTAAATCAATATATCCATTTCTTGAGGTCCTTAAAAATAGTAGCATAAAGCATGAATTCTCTGTCTGACACTTAGGGAGTTTACAGAGTTCTCTTAACAAAAGAATCATGTTTATGTGCTGTTACTTATTTCTAACAAAAGTTTAAGAAAAAAATATTGCTCTTTGAGCAAGAAGATGAAATAATTCACAGTAGGGTGATATACACTACTTAAATCAGTATATGTTTATATATTTACATATGGGTATGTGTGTAAATATTATATAGCATATAATAGTATAACAATATAATATAAAATAAGTATAAGATGAGTAAATTTACCTGTCTTTGAATGCAAAATTTAGAGTTACTACATCAGTATGCAAAAATTTCATCCACTTATCCTCATTAAAGTAGGAAAGGTAAGAGCATCCATGTTTAAAGATTGGGCACAACATCTCCTACATTACTGATAGCAGTATATACCAAGATACAATAATATTCATATTCTTCAACACTTCAGCAATCTATTTGAGAATTTATTATAAGGAAGTTATCCAAAGGATGGAAAAACTAGACTTGCATCGTGATTTTTATTCATAATGACAAAAACTTGGAAAGGACCTAAATGTTATTATAACTTAATGGTTCATTAAGTTACAGTGCATCAACTTGACTGAATAGTGGGCCGCAATTTCATATTATTGCTAAGTGATTATAGAAGATATAAAATGCTTAAAATATAATACCAAGTGAAAATCTCTATAATAAAATTGCTTCTATGCTTTGACCACAATTGCATAAAATTATTTAATGCATTTTGACAGGTGTTTTTTTCTCTTGTTTTCTTTTGGTGTATGTTCCAACTTTCATGGATGAATAAAAAAATTCTTACTTTTGAATCTGTTCTCTCTAGTAAGTTAATCACTGAGTACCTTTAAATTGCAGGAGATAATATTATTGATTAAAAAAAAAAAAGCATGTGTCTTTGGGGAAAATGTAATATTGGAACAACCAGCACATATACTGACTACTTTCAACCTTGAACTTCAGCAAGACAGTGACATTTCACATTTGTGGCGTGAGGGTAATGTTTGCTAGCTTTCCATACCCATATTTATGAAGATTAATCAGAAGATCGTGAAGTTATCTGAAGTAATTGCCTGAAAAAAATTCCTAGTTATAAAAAACATAAAATATTTATAAAATCTTTACATACATTTCCCTTTCCTATATTGGCTTTGGTTCTGTTACTTGTACTTAAATGATTTATGATCTCTGAGCCCTTCATTGTAATCCACCTCAAATCCTTTCTGACTGTAGCACACTATAAATAGGTAAGGAATAATAATAGTGCTTCATGCATAACAAGTAGTGGCCATTCTCTGCATACAAAACTGCAGATAAAACTGAAAAAAAATATTGCTGCCTTAAGCTTACTGTATTTTTTCCACATTTCTGAAATTTGGCATAATGTAATATGACTAGCCACGTGCTATATATTTGGTGTGAGATACCCTAAAAAACTACTTACACCTTGCTAAATTATAGTTCCTTTAGAGAGATACAGCCTTCTATAGTAAACTAAACTCTCTACTGGTTTCCAAGAAGGAAACCATCTTTATTTTGTAGATGAAGAAACTGAAGCACACATATCCTAAGAAGTCTGTCTAGACTAATAAAAGGAACTAAAATGTATTGAAATCATACTCTGTGACATCGCATAGCATTTTATAGGTACTATGTTATTTGGTCTTCACAACATCCCACTAAGAAAGATACTACCGTCAAATTCCAGTTTATAGAATAAAAACCACCAAAGAAAGTTTAATACTTTGCCCCAGGTTTCAAACTAAAAATATAAATATCTCAAATTTCCTGTAATTCCTATATTTTAGAATTATAAAGTGTTTTATAAATAACCTATAGTACGGGTAGAGGGATGGAGAGTCTGGAAGTTTAATGGTGATATATCTGAGGCAACAGGCAACCTTACAAAAAGAAAAATATATGAAACTTACCCAAAATTCTTATATTCAGTGAAGAAATCCCTAAAGCATTTAAGGGTTTTCCATCTATTATCTTTTGTCCCATAACACAGGGTATAGGATCCTATATTTGCATTATAGATAAATGATCTCTTAAATATGTCAAGACTGTTCGATTGGCATCTTGACTTAGTACTCATCATATTTCTCACCAAAATTAAGGTAGAGAATTTCATTTCCTATCCCTGATTCTTCCCTATCCCTCACATTCCAGGCCCAATCTATCTGCAGCAAGTCCTGCTGATCTGGTTTCCAAAACATCTCTGGAACCCATCCATATTCCCACCACAACTGCCAACCTCCTAGTCCAAGCCCCCCATCCCCTCTCTGTGCTGCTCCTGCTCTCTTTGCTCCCTTAATTGCCCACCCTCTTCAATCTACCTTTAGGTAACTCAGCTAAAGGAACCTTGGGAAATGGAAATCACAGATCTTGACAACTTGGTTTAAGAAGCCTTTGATGGGGATGGCTGGTGGCTCAGTCTGTTAGACGTCTGACCTTTGGCTTGGGTCGTGATCTCAGGGTCCTGGGATTAAGCCCCACATTGGTCTCCCTGCTCAGCAGGGAGTCTGCTTCTCTCTCTCCCTCTGTCTGCCACAGTTCTTTCCCTCAAATAAATGAATAAATAAAATCTTAAAAAAAAGCAAAAAGGCCTTTGATGTTCCGACTTCTTATTTCTTCCTTCTGCACTCTTCTTCTAGGCAATGTCTTTTTCTTATTTTCACTGCTCATTATGCTCTTCCCTCAGCTCTTCTCAATCTTTGGACATCAGCCCAAGTAGCATTTCCTCAGAGAAGCTTCCTCTCATCTCCCCACCTAACTGAAGACCTTGTTATTATTATTCTTCATCACTGTTCCTACTGCACTCCTCTCAAGCACTAATCATAATTTACAATTATTTGATCGATTCATTTGCTTACTTATTTATCATGTATCTTCCCCATTAAACTGTCAGCTCCCTGAGGGAAGGGGTTGGGTATCCCCTGTGTACTTTGTATCTTGCTTGCCAGGCACCTTGCCTCTCACATGGAAGACCCTTAATAAATAGTTGATGAATGAATCAATAATGATCTTGTGAAATATTAGAAAGGGAGCAATGAATGTGTTGAGTGCACATTACTTAATCATTTATATCCATGCAATACCCTAAGTTAAAACACTGACATTCTGCGGTGAGGGGAGGGAATATACAGTCTAATGCAGTACATATTATGTGGCAGGCTCTTTTCTAAATATTTTACATGGATTAATTCATCTAATCCTAACAACAGACCTCTCAGGAGAGGCTATTTGTATCCTTTTACAGATAAGACACCAAGCACAGAAACGTCAGTAGTTGCTTGTTAGTGAGGGGTGCATTGGGGCTGTCATCTTTGAAGCCTTAACCACTAACTATTCTGCTTCTCATGGTAAACTTCTGACTGTACATATCCTACATTTATTTTAAATTTTCTGATCCAGTATCATTTTTAAGTCAGCAGTATTTCCATGGCCAAATGCTAACAGAAATGTCTACTGCTCTAGGAATTAAGCCAAACAAGTGGGAAAAAAGAATAGAGATTATCCACAGGCAGTAGCCCCAAAGCCTCTCCAGGCCATGGACTTGCCAACCCTTCTCATCACTGGTGTGGCTGGCTGAGAGTGGATGTAATGATATTAACGAGGTCATGTAATAAACATACCTTTTCCCCCCAAAATCTTATCAAAGTCACAGATGTCCTGTGGCCCAGCTTGCTCCATCTCTGGGGCATTGGCAACCCCCCTCCCCCATCTTAGAAACATGAAAAAGCAGAATCAGCTTGAGGTTCTAGCTATGAGACTGTCCACCCACTAGATATCTGGGCAAGTCCTCATATTTTATGAATGCTAATAAAAGGGAGTAGCTCCAGTAGCTCTGGAGGAATAGGTTCTGAGGCGTAACTCATACTGCCCAAGTAAGTTCACCAATACTCAGAAATAAAGAAACTCAGTCAGAGTCTGATTCCTGCTCCCCCCTAAAGCTTCTCAAGGCCAAAATTTGCTCATTCTCACCTTTTAGAAAAATGCCATTGAATAACTATAAAACCTATGTAAATGTACTACATCTATGGTAAGAATGTGATCAAAACATAAATTCATTTTTAAAAATGTGGTCCAAATTTATATATAGATGTATGTAATTGCTATCTCTTCCCAAATAATGGTGTAAAATTAAGATAGCATAGTGGTAAGAGTGACATATTATTCCCCATAACAACAGACTTTAGCTAGTAGTTTTAAATTAGGGACCAGAAATAAAAACTAAGTTTTAGTTTTAACTTAATTCTGAGAATACCATTTTCTTCTTTTTTTTCCTGTAAATAAATGTGTTGTTGATTTTTCTCTTAACACATATATCTGCAAGTACCTACTTCTAGGTCTATATATCTAAAGACCCATAAACTTGTGCAAATTATTGCTTCTCCAGTCAAGATTCTAGAATGTGAGAATAAATATGAGAAGCTGAGCTGCATGATACCCTGTTCCAGCATTTCTTTTGTCCACAGTCCCTGGTTGATCAAGTTTTGCTTCATTATAATTTACTGTTCATTCATCCTGCTGTCATCTATTTTGCACATTGTAAAGAATATTGAGTTGTAGAAATAGGTCAGACGCCATAAAGAGTAGCATTTATAATTGTAACTGTCAGTCATTTTTAGTTTAGGTTTTAAGTGATACCTTGAGAATATATAGAATTTTTTTCTGTATTCCTGAGACTAGATTTGATCACATGCAGTTACTCGGGTCCTAACCAAGAGGAAGGGAGCAAAGGATTTGTAGAAAAAATAAAAGGGGCTTTCATTAGGTGTTTAGAACCTGCAAGTCGTCATAACAGGTGACCTTGGGATGCCACTGAAAGAAGGATAAGTCAGCTCAGTAAGAATACAGAGACCTGAGGCCTCAACTGGGGGAAGACAGTGGAGGTTATCTCCTTCCTTCCAGTGTGGGTATAGGTTGTTAATATTTTATTTCTTTCTTCTCTAACGAGGGATAGGGATATGTATGTCCGATAACATAGAGGAGACTCTTGGGCTCTCAGCTGTGAAAGTGCAGTTCAGAAAAAGAGAATGACCACCCCCACTTAAAAATGAAGGCTTCCAGAACCACCATTTTGATCCAAAGTTTCCAAAGCCTCTCACTATGGTAGTAAAAGTGGACCTCAGTTCTATTTCAGAGTATGGTGGGATGTCTTGACAGTGATAGGCACTCACTGGAGTCTGTAAGATGTCAATTCGGAAATGTTTCTATTTTAAGCCTGGGAGTCTTATTCTTTTGAGGGAAGACTGAGGGTTGCAGAGATTCATTGACTCCAAAAATGGCACTTCCAAAGCATTAACATGTAGAACAGCAAGGCACAGAAGGGAGTCACCTCAAAGTGCACATAGGCAATTTCTTTCCTTGTCATTTATTAAATACCTTATCTGTTTATTTAGAGCCCATCTCCATGGTAACAGTAAAAAAAACTGTCATATGTTATTGAATTTCTAAGAATGGCCTTATAATACCTACCAAATATTTTACCTTTGATCATCAATTCTACCCAACAGTCAAGTGTTGGAGTTAAAGCAAAGCATAAGCTTTGGGTTGAATTTGCCTATTAATTCAGGCAAAAGTGAAATTGTTTTACTTTAAATCTTCTGGGTAATTGCCTTAACCCTCCATTTTAATTGAACCTGGAGACATAGCCAGAGAAGTGTTTCTCTCAGGATTTTATCTTTAGTTTGTAGATAGGTATTTATTACACAACATAAATGGAACATAAAGCAAGTTTTTTCTTTTTTTTTTTAAAAAGGCCTTTTGAGAATAAATCCTACTCAAACTACCAATTACCCATCATCTCATCACTGAAAGTGAAAAATGATCTTTTTCCTAGCTATTAGATGAATTTTCTGCTGCCAGCTAGCTGTCTAATTTCCTCTCTCCTATTGGGGTCTATTTTCTATCTAACTTCCTGCTTTCGCCCATAGCCTGGACTCCTACTAGTTGACAAATGTTCCAAAATTTTCAATGCTCTTCCCTATGCCCTATTCATTGCTAAGCCTCTGTTAAGTGTTGAGTATTTTATTTTAAAGCCAGCTCTTAATTATTTGGATGCCAATTAGCCAGGGTCTGGAATTAACTTGACTCTGCTCTCTCTCTGTTTCTTTTCTGCTGCCTGCCTTTTGGCCACAGCACAGCTTGTTAGTTCCTTCATGAGGGAATGAGGGGCAGGAGTAGGGTAGGGATAAAAGCCTGGAGACTCAAATCAGTTCATTTTGTTATTTGTTGGCAGCTCTGGTTAAAAGTTTGGCAAGGCAGTGTATTAAAAGCACACAATAATAGTAAACTTTCTTTATCATGTATATCTCATTTATCCAAGCTCTCCCAGATTCCCTTTGCTGGTGTTAAATTGGAAGCTGCCAGAATTGCACTTGGTACCTTATATTATGGCAGGAAAAAATAAAGTTTCTCTAACTTGGCAAAAGCTTGTTTAATGAGCAGTTTTGCTTGGTACTGAATCCTTTCAGATCAGCAAGCACAGGGCAATCAGCCATTGGAAATCAAGCTACCACATTGTTGAAAGCTCAGGACAGCCAAGATGCAATGGTTCTAGTTAACAATGGAATTTATGTTTTTGTTGTACTTCATTTTTTTCTTAATAAAATGAAAGAAAAATTTTACATCAATTAGGATATAAAAATAAGGTATCCCTGGGTCCTGAATTGCATTTTACAAGTAAAGGGAGAGTTCATTTTATCAACTTTCCTTTTTCTGAAGGTAATTTCACTTTTTTGAGAAAATGCAACTTTGAAATGGGGAGATTTCTTACAGGACTCAATGGCAACATTTGATTCTGAAAGATTAGGACAGCTATTCAAACAGGGTGCACGAAGAACTTATTATGAAATCCCCAAATGCACTGTTATTAAGTCATCAAGTAATTTTTACTTTATTGGTATCTTAAAGATCTGAGAATTATTATTTTCCCTTATGTCTACCAGAGTGTCAGTGTCTGGGGGTCTTCCCTTCAACTGAGAAAGACAAAAGAGAAAGAACGTGATAGACCATATAAAAGATAAATTTAGATATGAAGAATTTCATACCTCTGAGGAGAATGTAAAGCATCAGAATGCATCTCTAAGGGAATGGTAGGGCTGTCTTTGAAGACAAAATAATTTCTCATTTACATGGATAACTTAAAATCTGATTCTGTGAGATGGGAGGGTGGTTGGCTGAAATGATCCTTAAGGAGGTGGTTTATTTGTACAGTGCAGAAGAATATATCCAGATACCACTGGATTTAAATCCCTGTCCTGCAACACCCTACTGCTGTCACCTTGAGCAACATACATAACGTTCATGGGCTTCAATTTTCTCAACTTTAAAATGATGATCATGAAAATGTACAATTTTGTGAAGGTTAAATTAGATCTATATTTAAAAAAATCCTTACCATGGTAGCTATATCATAATATATTTTCAGAAAGTAAGTTATTTTTATTAAGGTCCCTTTCAACTTTCTGAAAATAGAGTAGTACCACAGATTTTAATTTATACTTCTAAAGAGCAACTCTTGAATGCCTAATAAGATAAAGCAGTGAATCTCCACACTGATGCTTATGATGCTAAATCAGAAAATAAACACAAGAAACAGCTGCTAAAGCAAATCAATTTTTTCCTAATTCTTGGCTTTTTGATAGCTCACAATGCTAAACCTCTTTTGATTTGTTATTATTTTAATCTACTTTTAACTGCTCCCCAATTTACTTTCAGGAAACCTTTGAGATCACTTAAAGTAAAAATTAAGCAAAAAGCTATATATTACATATTTCTGGTAGAACTGTTAAATATTTAAAGATTTATTTATTTATCTTAGAGTGAGAAAGCAATGAGGGGGAGGGGCAGAAGACAAGGGAGAAGGAGAGAAGCAGTCCCCCATAGGGCGAAGAGCTCGGGATCTCACTACCCTGAGGTCATGACCTGAGTGGAAGGCTTAACCTACTGAGCCACGGTACCCCAAACTGTTAAACATTTAAACTAAAAAAAAAACCCATTATTTAAACTCAAGAGTTTAAATGGCAGCAGTTAAAGGAAAAGATCAGCAGGCTAGGAATTAGTAATAACCATTGAGTTTACTACAATTGAGGCTTAAGTTTTATATGGAGAGTTCTGGCAGCCAAGGCAAAGAGCTGTTTTTATCATTACATACGTAGAACCTTAATGGAATGAATTGGGTCAGTGTCGCTGTAGTGTAGAACCCTGCAAGGGGTGGTTGCTTTCATGGGGCTTTCATGAGGCTTCAACTCACTCATCACCCTCTATCATCAATTTTAATGTACTCCTACAATGTATAATGAATTAAGAGTTTGAGCCTTCGGTTCTTATTATTCTGAATTATCTTGAGAAAATATGGAAAGACACAATCCAACAAACTTATGTTCACAAGAACTACGTAGAGAAAGGGTTGGTAAACTGTTAAGGATCAAATGGCCAAATTGTTCCCTCCTACGTTTACCCCTTTAGATATAAAGGGAACTCCTAACTCTGAGAGTATTTTAAGCATCAGTATGCAGCTGTAAGGGAATGATGGGGCTATCCCTAATAATATAAAATAAGTTCTATCTTCATCTGTGAATTAGCGAAATTTGATTCTGAGTGATGAGTTGGTGGCTAGCTGCAGTGACTCTTAAAGAGGTGATATTTGCAAAATCTACAAAAGCCAGGCAGATGATCAGGAATTACTCAGATGGTGCAGGCTTTATTAGCCTGGTCTCAGCTAAGGTTATTTTGTAGTATCATTGCTTGAAACCAGACATAAAAGATTTAAGAAAAGTTTTGTTGCGTATATAGTTCCTTAGATTCTTGAGAATTTCTAACTAGCTCATCAAATTGTACCAATTGCCTATTCCATGCCAAACACTGTGGGAAACCATCTGTATGTTTACTATAGGTGTCAAATTAACCCAGAAGAAATGAGAACATACCTTTGAATTGAGGTTCATCTGACCCAACTTAAACCTAGAGGCTGGAGTAGCTTTTTGTTGGTATTATGTTCGGAAGCTCCTATTTTTTTATGCTATTTGTCTTTCAGGTTTCCATTTCCAAGATTATCCCTTTCAATATGTAACCTTACTATTTTCACAAAGACTCTCATCATGTTTGACTCCTAATTCATTTTATCTCTTGTTTTATCTGTTGTATGCTCAACTTATTAAGCTCAGTAGTGCAAAATCTAAGTTACTTATTTCATTTCAATTGAGTATCTACAAAAGATAAGCTACAGTGGTCTGAATGTCCCTCAAAAAACTGCATGCCTATCATTTCATCCTGTAAAAAGGAGCATAATATTATATATTTCCTACACATTTTAAGATAAGCTTCCAGGATTACTGAGCTTATACTGGGTAATTCTAAAGGGTACCTTACAATATACACAATGGTGCTGAACAAACATTATGTGATAATGACTAAAATTGTGTATAAGACAGCATTATTGTAGATGAGCCAATAAGGTATAAATCTTTTTGATTTTTAAATAAGAAAATATTGTTACTGTTGAATTACTTTACAGCATCTTGTAATAAGCATTCTTTTACAAAATCTTTTAAAAAACAGAATACTTGTGCTACATTTCTTGTCTTTGAACATAAGATTTAATGACCATTGAGAAATACTTATCTTATTTTAAACCCTCTGTGCTTTGGGATCTGTTACCATACAGCTTTGTCAACATCTCTTACTCCAGTATAGTCTGAGAGTTACCTTATGCTATTTTAGAGGAAGTTCTGTTGAAAAAGAATGGTTTATTATTTCTTAGCTCAAGAAGAATCCATGCCCGAACCCTGTAGCAAAAATGCAAAGCATATCTATCCCTAGAAGCTGCCATTTTCATCACAGAGTCTTTCATTTGCATCTTGCCATGGGTATCAATAAATCACTGGTGTGCAGTCCACAGCAGCACACCATTCAGCTATACTGGGAAAGAGGCTCATTAGCTCCCAGGGCTGCCCCTTCCTGAAATGAATTCCGCTCTGTTTACCTACCAGATTTGTTACTTCCTTCACATAAGAAGGCATTCATAAGAACTCAAAGCCTCCTGGATTCTTTCAAAAATCTGTTTTGAGGACAACACAATTTAAAAGTGAACAAAAAAAAATTAAGGAGACTCCTCGTCAAGATACATTAACCAATCAAGATACGTGAATGATTAAGAAGCATATGAAAAGACGCTGTACGGCACTAGTCCTCAGAGAAATGCAAATTAAAACCATAATGAAATACCACCACAACTCCATTAGAATGGCTAAAGTTAAAATGACTGATGACACCAAGTGTTGATGAGGATTCAGAGCAACTGGAATTCTAATATGCTGCTGATGGAAATTCAAAATGGTATACCCAGTTTGGAAAATGTCATAAACATACATTTCCTGAGTGAATCAGCAATTTGCATTGCTAGATATTTATCCAATAGGAAATGAAAACATATGTTGCACAAAAATGTATATGCGAATGTTCGGAGCAGCATTATTCATAACAGCAAGAAACTGGAAGCAACTTTAAGCTCTCTCTATTGGCGAATAAATAAACAAATTGTGCTACATCCATACCACAGAACAATATTCAGCAATAAAAAATTATGAGATATGAATACATGCAATAACATGAATGAATCTCAAACGTTACACCTTGTGAAAGAAGCCAAACACAGAGCAGAATGCACTGTGTGACTACATTTATAGAAAATTCTAGATAAGACAAAACCCTACTGACAGAAGGCAGTCAATGGTTGCTTCAGCTTGGGGAATTTGAGGAGGGGATTTTCTTCAAAGGGCATGAGGAATCTTTAGGTCGATGGATATACTCTGTATCTTTACTTTGGTGATAGTTGCACAATTATATATAGTTACCAAAATTTATCAAACTCTATACTTAACATTTGTGAAAAAAACTTCAATGAAAAATTTTCCTGGATTCCTGTTTGTGATAAAGTGATAAAACTTACTCCAAATTATTGACCCTTGCTACCTAGAAAATCAACACTGATAATCTCAGAAGCCTCATTCCATGGCTGCTCCCACAAAGCAAGCCATTCCCTTTCTTTCTACTTTTGTTTTCAGAATGCAGTTGCTGCAAATGTCCATGTATTATTTTTTCTCTCTGTTCTATGTTATAAGCAATAACTATAGTACCACCAGGAAAGTAAACACAAAAATGAATATTCCCTTGACTTTGGAAAATATAGTAAAAATTCCTAACAAGACTCTGTTTTGAAAATGTTTGCATTGATAACTTGATTAGAATCAAGTATATGCAAATAGGGCTGTTGGTACAGCAAGGTGTAAATTACTAACCTCTCACCTACGGCAGGTCTGAGAATGACCATCTCTTTCCAGTAAAAAAAGAAGAGTGAGACCTACATGAGGCCTCAGATATCAGAACTGGGGTCATTTTTGGAAGTTACACCGCTTGTATATACACAAAAATAAACCTCAAATCTACGACTGTTTGAAATTCGAATGGGCTGCCTTGTGAAATAGTGAGCTCCCCTCGCTACAGATAATAAAGCAGAGGTTGAATAAACATTTGTGCAAATGTTATAGATGTTATCCCAGCATCAGGTATGAGGTGAGACAGTGTGACCTCTAGGTCTCACTTGACGCTGAGATTCTATTACTCAATTAAACCATTAATGACCTTCTCGTCTGCAGTTTCACCAAAGTTATGGGTTACAAAGCTAGATTGCACAGGGACTGAGCTAGTGATCAAAGACTGCTTCCTTGAGCCAGTTCGAGAAGTTGGCCACAAAGAGGAGGAAGAAAATAAGAAAATAGTGGTACATTTCATAAGGTCTCAGCAGGGTCTAAGGAGCACCTCCCTTTTAAGAACATGGGTTTCAAAGACAACAGGAAAGAAGCAAGTTGAAAAGTGAGCACTGAAGTGACAGAGAGAAAGGAAATGAGAAGACACAGTGTAGGTCCCTGTACATGAAGTAAAGTCACTAAATGATTTTTACTTTTTCAGTAAAGTAGGAGGCAAGGCCTTTTGAAAAGGAGGAAGAGAGGAGAAAAGGTTTAGAGAAACATACAGTGGAGAGTGGATGAATGAGAGGATGTTTGAGCACATGTAAGTGTCAACATAAAATTAAACATCTTAGATGGGTTACTCACATGTTTTATGTTTCCCCTGGCAGCTCAGATACAAAAAGTGCACACAGTAGGTGCTCCAGGGTTAAGAGTAAGGTTTAGTACATTCTCAGCTAACAATCAAAGAAGAGAGAATTCCAGCAGTAGAAAAAAGCAGCATTAACATACTAAACTCTGAAGACTCAGTGAAACTAGAAAGGTTTAGTGATGTGGTAAAGCAAGACAGCGTTACCAAGATGTCTTATAAAGAAGAATGGAAATAATGTCAACAGCAACCAACATTTGATGGCATTTTATGAAGGCTTTTTATAGACACGGTTTTATTTAATTGCTGCAACAATTCTGCAGAGCATCATTATCTCCTAATTTAAGATTAGGAAACTGAGGCTTAGGTACAATGAAAGACTTGGTTACAAGGCTCCTATGGTGATACTGGGATGTGAACAAGGTCTTCTATTACCAAACCATCCTCTCTTCTTTTGAACTCTGGCTCTTCTGTGTGTAGAGCCTGATGTAGGGGACAGAGAGGGAGACAGAGCAGTGAGCTTCTCACAACAAGATGGTCATGTTCCCCACCATGTGGTCAGCACCCAGCAGTATTAACAAGCATAAAGCAGGGACTCAGTAAATACAATCAGAGGTGACCTGAGAGGGAAAACAAAACAAAACAAAACAAAACTGAGAGCTACCACAAGCCCAATAAGGAAAACCGTTCTGTGAAAAACCACAGGAATGTAAATGAATTAACTATCCTAAGTCACTGTTCCTTTATAATATATAAACCATCACAGGTTTTGGACCTCCACTTTCTTCAATCTTTTTATTGCATTTTTTGTTGTACTGTTAGACACATCTTGAAATTTCTCTTTTCTCTTTTTGTTTTTATTTTTTTTTAATATTTTTTTTCTTTATTTATTTATGATAGTCACACAGAGAGAGAGAGAGAGAGAGGCAGAGACACAGGCAGACGGAGAAGCAGGTTCCATGTACCAGGAGCCCGATGTGGGATTTGATCCCGGTTCTCTAGGATAGTGCCCTGGGCCAAAGGCAGGCGCCAAACTGCTGCGCCACCCAGGGATCCCCTCTCTTTTTGTTTTTAAAATAGTCTTCGGAGCAGGGTGCCTGGGTGGCTCAGTTGGTTAAGCATCAACTCTTGATTTAGATTCAGGTCATGATCTTGGGGTCTTGAGATAGAGGCCCATGCTGTGTGTGGGGTCTGCTTGAGATTCTTCCTCCGCCCCTTCCCCTGGCTCATGCTCTCTCTCTTAAAAAAAGAAAGTCTTCAGAGCCATAATTTATATTAAAGTAACAATTTAGAAAGGATTAATATAATAATATATTTATCCTTTTCATTTAATATGAGATAGATATTAAAGCACTACTTAAATAATATAATATATAATATAATATAGTTATAGGCAGTATATTTAAGCAGTACATCTTTAATGCACCCAGAAAACAGATTTTATTTCTAGAAATACCTTCAAGATTATCACTTACTGCAAAGTTGTAAAATGTTGACCACTCCTGTATTCATTTTATAATCCAATGATCATCAAACTGGGCTATGTGTACCCACAGAAACTCTATAAATGTTTGTAAGCAAGGCCAGTTTGAAGACATCAATTGAAGACCAACAGCTTTCCCTATATATGCTTTCCTAACTAGATCTGCCTGAGAATTAATATTTGATAGTCATGTCAGCGCTCCTTTCTCCTCTGTTTAGTCATGTCCTCTCTTCCACTTTACAGAAGATGTGCATGCCTCTCACCCATTCCACATTTCAGTATGGTGGTAGAGAGAGCCTTGGGGTATAAAGAGTACTTGAGGACAATACAAAAAGGGACAGTTTGAAATATTGTGTTTCCCAACTGTTCCTTTATCAAGGCACCACGTCTGTCTCTCAGCTGCATATTTGGATTATCTCAAGGAGGAAGGGGAAATTTTCATGTTTACTTCTAGCCATTCAACATTAGCTCTACAAAAAACAAAACAAAACAAAAACTATTAGAGATAAATTGATGTTTCATGTTTTCTTTTTACAGACCTGAATAAGAAACAGTTTACTAACTTTCTAATATTTTTAATATTAACAGTTTTATTAACCTTATCCAGATATTTACTGGATGTGGGAAATCCATATTCATTTTCTACCTGGGTAGAAGTTGGCTTGCTGTCATTTTGTCAACCAATTCTTTGCTCATTTATTTCTTCTTATCTAAAAGTCTTATACTAAGCTTAGCAGAGTTATGTTGTAGTGGGGTAAAGTGTGAGAAAAAAATTTCAGAGGTAAAATCAAACCGCATGATTGGTCTCAGCTTTCATACACAATGACCACTTTGAAGAAAAGCAACACCTGGTGTCCTGCCAAAAGCACATCCTGCTGGCCAGTTTCAGGGTCTGTAAAATGCACCACCCACTTTAAAATTCTGCTGGTGAAGCCTCAAAGAAACAACTAATGTTACATGTTGTATGAACTGTAAAATACTATGAATACAAGTATTTTTATTATAGAAGAAATAGAAGAGAATATGGTATAATCAACAAAAACACTTCATCCTTGCTTTCTCTTATCACGTCATCTTTACTCTTGGTTGGTACTGTTGGTTTTCTTCTACTTCCTTTTGTCAACCAACAAGTGCTCAGTACACACCCGCTATCTGGTCAGTGCACCTTCCTTCTTTCTAGCAGCTTTAGGACCCTCTTCACCTCTACAAATCTTCTCTTTATCTCCTGTCTCTGCTGATAGTTGATGGCTAGCTTTGACACACCAAGCATGAATCATTCTTCCTGAGTCGCTGTGACAAGCACATCAATGTGGAATTATGGACACAGTTACACCTGACAGACTCAGCTAGAACAGCTACAAGGTTTGAAACAAAGCTGTGTCTCTGAACACAACAGATAATAACCTTGATGGAGACGCTGAAGGTCAAGGCTAGCTTCTTCAATTGCACATACACTGTAATTCTATTTCACAAAAGCAATGATATCCTAGATGCTGCTTCTCTAAATAGTCATTTTACTCTTTTGTGGTTAAAAATGTAATTTCTTATAATGGCACCCACAGTGTGCTGCAATTATATAGAAATGCACTTCCAGTTATAATCCATCGCTTGATTAGAAGACATCAGCAAAGCACCTGCCAGAAAAAGTAGCACACTGTAAATACTATTAGTTCCTATCATATCAATTCAGAGGTGTGCTGGTAGTAAAATCAGTTGATTGATGCTCAGTATTATCTGAGGCAAGAGCTGGGAGAGTTCCTAAAACAGAACAGTGACTTAAAAGTCAACCAGTAACTCAGTGTAACTGTTTGGGAACAGCAGTCTGGATATCAAATTAGAAATATCTAAAACAAACGCCTTCTGTGCCAAGTGGCTTCTACATACACTCTGTATTAGATTTGCATGGTTATTAAGTGCAGCAGATTATGTGTCTTTTAAGCTACTCTACTTTTCAAAAATGTAGAGGTTTGTTTACATTTAATGAAGGCAATGGATATGTTAAACTCTCTCTCTTCCCCTATTTGTTCATGATTCCAATTCAAAATAACAAGATTACCCTTTCCAAACCTAAATCATGTGAGACTGAATCACAGTAAAAGGCTATAAGAGAAAGACTTCAACTGATTGGTATAGTGGAAGGAATGAGAGCTTGAAACATTGGAAGAAACTGAGGAGACCAAACATCTTTGGGGTGAAGCTAAAGAACACAACTACAGTCAATGTGAGAGATAAGAAACCAGGGGACAGAAAACAATAATTCGCTTGGGGGCTAAACTATTCCAAGAACATGGACTAAATGCATGAAGTAAATGGAAACATTATCTTGATAAAATAGTGTTTATAAGGAAAGAAGTAAAATGGTAGTGGTTAAATATTTGGGCTCTAGGGTTCAACATTGCCAAGTTCAAGCCCCATCTTTGCCACTTAACAACCTTGCCTGAGTTTCAAGGTTCACTCTCTGAGGCTTGGTTTCCCCATGGGTACAACTGGAAATAAAACCAGTACCTATCTCTTATGATGACTAAATGATATACTACAGATAGAAAGGCTTGGTTTAAGTTAGCTAATGCTTAAAAGTATTTTTGCTTCATTGTTTGTAGCATTATGTATTAGACTATGCTGAGTAAAGACAAGTAAACGAGTCACTGAACACTGCTGACACATCATTTAACAGATGACACTGACACTAGTATCTTAAGAGTTATAGCATAGAAGAGAGACAATATGCTTTTTAAATAAGGAAAATTGTATGCATTATAAAATGGTATTGGACAACTAATTTATAATTCTGGGCTCTAAAATACGAAGGATTTGGGAAGGAGAGTGAGAAACATAGTTAATTATCTCATGGGAAAGGCAGTCTCCTGGGTCCAGTCTTTCAACCTCCACTGGCCCACATAAGAATGGGCCTTAAGAATGCCTGGGTATCTCAGTGGTTGAGCATCTGCCTTCAGCTCAGGGTGCAATCCCATGGTCCCAGGATTGAGTCCCACATCGGGCTCCCTTCAGGGAGCTTAGTTCTTTCTCTGCCCGGGTCTCTGCCTCTCTCTGTGTGTCTCTCATGAATAAATAAATAAAATCTTAAAACAAACAATGGGCCTTGGGCCTGGAACACTTTCTTACCAAGACATAAAGAGTCCACACAGCCTGTGCTTGGTTTATCACCTTGTATGGGAATATCTTTACTTATTTCAGGCTCAATGGTCACTCTTGTCACTGATAAAGCATGTGCATCACATGGTATCATATTGTTACACCTGTCCTCCACAAGGAGAGGATAGGGTTTCTTTCATTGTGAAACTAAAAGAGAGTATGCAGGTCAACTGCCCTCTGTTGGCCACAGGGAAAGATGCACTGGCCACAGCGGGCTGATATCCACTACTGAAGAGGATCTTGCTCTGTCCCTTCTCTATAAAGTACTATTCCATTCAGTATTTGTGTCATGTTTTCCATGGTGATTCCAATACAAAGATGCAATGGAATCACCATGGAAAACATGACACAGTCAAATACTGAATGGAATAATACTTTATAGAGAAGGGACAGAGCACTATTCATGAAAGACACAGAGAAAGATTCAGAGACATAGACAGAAGGAGAAGCAGGCTCCCCACAGGGAGCCCAATATGGGACTCGATCTCCAGACCCCGGATCATGACCTGAGCCAAAGGCAGATGCTCAACCGCTGAGCCACCCAGGTGGCCCTGTGTCTTTTAATTTAAAACAGGTTTCTTGTAGATTGTATATTTGGGTCTTATTTTCCTATTCATTCTGAAAGTCTCTTCTTTTAATTGCTGTATTTATAACATTCACATTTAAAGTGATCATTGATATAGCTGGATTAATAGCAATCATATTTGTAACTGTTTTCTATTTGTTGCCTTTGTTCTTTGCTTCCTTTCTTGTCTTCCACTTTTTTTTGCTTTCTCTGGATCTAATTGAGCTTTTTATATGATTCTATTTTTTCTCTTGTCTTAGCATATCAATTACATTTTTTAAAACACTTTTTGGTTTCTCTGTAGTTTGCAATATACATTTATGACTAATCCAAGTTCACTGTCTAATAACACTGCCCTGCTTCTTGGCCATATAGGTACCTTATAACAGAGTATTCCCAATTCCTTCCTCTTCTACCTTACAACATTGCTGTTATTCATTTCACTAATTCATAACCTCTAATCGCCAAATATATGGTTATTATTTTGAACAAACTGTTATCTGTTAGATAAATTAAGAGCGAGAAAAATAAAATATGCTATTTTACTTTCATGTATTCCTTCCCTAGTGCTCTTCCTTTATGTGGATCCAAGTTTCTGACCTATATTATTTTCTGTGTCTCTGTAGAACTCCCTTTAACATTTCATATATGGCAAGTCTACCGGCAACAAATTCCCTCAGGTATTTTTTTGTTTTTGTTTTTAAAGATTTTATTTATCTATTCATGAGAGACACAGAGATAGAAGCAAAGACAAAGAAAGAGGGAGAAGCAGGCTCCTCACAGGGAACCTGATGTTGGAATCAATCCCTGGACTGGGATCACCCTGAGCCAGCAGATGCTCAACTGCTGAGCCACCCAGGCATTCCAATTCCCTCAGGTTTTGCTTGATAAAGTCTTTATTAATCCTTCACTGTTGAAGGATAATTTCACTGGATATAAATTCTAGTATCCCGGGGTTTATTTTTTCTTTCAACACTTTTAACATCTACCTCCCCTTTCTTCTTGCAGTCATAGTTTCTGAAAAGAAGTCTAATGTGAATCTTATATTTGCTCCTTTATAGATAAGGTGCCTCCCCCTTATCTTCTGGCTTCTCTCCAGATTTTCTCTCTCTCTTTGTTTTTCTGTAGTTTGAATATGATATGCCTAGGTGTAGATTTTTCTTTCTTTCTTTCTTTTTTCTTTATTTCTTTCTTTCCTTTTTTTTTTTTTTTTTTTGGATTTTTTTCTGCTTGGTGTTCTCAAATCTCCAAACTTGCTTGATCTGTGATTTAGTGTCTGCCATTAATTTTGGAAAATTATCAGCCATTATTATTTCAAGGATTTATTTTGTGCCTTTTCTTTTCCTTCCAGTATTCACATTACATGTATGTTACACCTCTTACAATTACTCTACAGTTCTTGGATATTCTGTTCCATCTTTTTCACTCTTTTTTAAAACTCTTTGCATTTCAGTTTTGGAAGTTTCTATTGATGTATCTTCAAGCTCACAGATTTTCTTCCTGGTCATTTCCAGACCACTAATGAATCCACTGAAGGTATTCTTCATGTATATTCTGGGGCTTTTGCTTTCTAGTACTTCCTTTCAATCCCTCCTTAGAGTTTCCATTTCTCTGCTTACATTACCAACTTATTCTTACATATTGTCCACTTTTTCCATTACAGTCCTTAGCATATGAATCATAGTTATTTAAAATTCCCAGTCTGTTAATTCCAAAATCCCTGCCTTGTTTAAGTCTGGTCATAATGCTTACTTTCTTTCTGCATATGGTGTTTTGTTGTTGTTGTTGTTTAGCTTTTTTTTCACATCCTGAAAATTTTTTGTTGAAAGCTAGACATGATGTAACAGAAAAAAAATATCTGAAGTAGAGAGACTTTAGATTTAGATGTTTATCTGGCTAGGAGTTAGATGTGTTTACCGTTGGCCCTTGCTATAGTGTCAGAGGCTAAAATTTCCTCCAATGTCCTTATTTTTATCTCCTCTGTTGTCTTTGGGTGTCTCTAGAAATTCCATAAAGAAGGTTTGAGATGTGCAGCTCTTTTGTCTTTAATCCTCTGTTATTATATAGGAGAGCCCTATTGGTGTGTTCTCCAGTATATCCCCAGTGGCTAACATAGTTCCCCACAGAGTTAAGGCCCTTAATAATTATATGTTGAATGAAAGACTAAAGATAAGGGTAATGTTAGGTATAAAGAAAAGTTTTCTGAAGGCTATTAATGGCCTGGATTGGATCACTAAGCCAGGTTGTGAAATCTCCTTTCCCATAGGTTTTTAAAAGCGACCCAGATTTTAGTATGTTTAGCATGGTTTCTGGGTTCTCCTGTCAGGAAGTAAAAGCACAGATCTACTAGTTTCTCAGTGTTCCTCACAGATTCCTCTCTGATTTTTGTGCATTTCCCTCAGGACATCCTGACAATCAGTTCACTTCCTCATATGGACTAAGAAAAACTTAATTCTTACATCTCAACTGAAGTTTAGTTTTTTATCCCTTACAATTATTGTCTTCATTCATTCAATAAATATTTGGTGAATTATCACCTATGTGTGGGTTGCTGGTGTTCTGTTTGCTAATGTATTACAGGTCTTTCTAATTTACATGATTAATTCTTACTGTAAGACAAGTTAACTCAGAATAACCCCTCTTTCTACCACAACTTCTCACCTGCCCCCAACCAGTAAAGATTTATATGTTCTCCAAAGTTCTTACATTCTAATTGCTAGGTGTTGAAACTCTAATAAAGGCTTCATATCCAACTGAGGGCTTAATCCTGAGCATTGTTTACTCAGATTATGGCACTTTCTTTTTTAGGTACTGAGCAGGGAAAGTTGATGTATGAGCCTCAAACAGAAGGCTATTGTACCTCTGGCATTGGAAAGAATAAACACAAGGAAAACCCCATAGAGGTACCAGTCAATGCCTCTGGGATTTTGAGAGCTAGTATTCTGTAGTCCTTCCACTCCCAGCTTCCATGACTATGGTCAGTGACCTGGCACCACTACAAACCTTTGGACATCTACGTTTTTTCATATGCTCCATATATGTTTATATCATCCATTTCTATTATAAGTAGATGAATTCCTTAAATCCATTTACTTCAAACATTGAGATATTATCATAAAGCTTTGCCTTACTGCTTCTTATCTGAATCTCATCTTCCCTCTACTATGATTCCCAGTAATGAGGAAGTTGTTCCTACATGTGAAGTTGCATTTTAAATTAATCTGCTCCTTTGATACTCTTCTTCATTAACTTTTACTATGTTTTCTAAGTTTCTTTGACTTGAAACTGTTATAATTTATCCAGCAGGAACGACTTCAAAGAAGGATAGTCATAGAGGACTTTAGAATGATTCAAAACAAAGAAAAGCAATAAGTATTGCAATTTAATCTTACAAGAAGTTTAATTTTTCCAGTGTGAGAAAACAATATACCCATAAAATGTCACTGAAACATAAGAAGCTAAACTCATTTCTCCATCTATAGCTTGATAAGAAAAAAAATTTAATGGATAGTAGTTGACTGAACATTTTCAGCATGGGAAAAACAGTATAAATGGGCTCCGAAACAATTCCTCAACCCATGCTCTAGTAATAACAGTGCAGGAACAGACAAGATATTTTAGGAAAAGACTATTCTTGAGAAAAAAAAAATTCAAGTAATTTTCTTTCTTTTAATCAGATATCAAAGATATTTTTACACATGTACACTAAAAAGTATCTATAAATAAACAAAAAAAGTATCTGCAAACAAGGACCTCCTAGCACTTTTAGCATTTTGGAGGGTCCTCCACTTCTTAAAGAGTTTTCTGACTTTTCTCACCATGGGAGACTACAGATATACAGGCAGACTGACCCAAGGCCTCAGATAGTGATAAATCATCGTTTAAAAAGTCCACAGTGACTCCTTCAGATTCTTAAAGCAATTTACCAAGAAGTAGCTTCGGCACTGGCATCAGCAGGATGATTGTGACAAACAAGTCCTGATAATCATACTTTAATTATAGAAGAACTATGGAACCAGTACACTGGTACAGTTAAATATCAAACTACAGAGGGATATTGGACTGGCCTGGCAAAACAATGAATTCTTTGCTACTTGGCAGCAGCAGCATTTTTTAATGAATCAAATATCTGAGCTGCATACAATATACACCAAACACAGGCTATCAATCTCCAAATAATTATGTAGATTGTACACTAAAATTTTACACTGCTCATTCTTTCTGGAATGATTCAGAAAGCATTTTAACCCATCATAGCCCTCAGGGTAAGATCAAGCTCTCACTGTGCCAGAACAGTGTGAGAACTGGGGGCATATGAAGACCTTCTACTGATAAAACTTTAGGCAGGGTAGAATTTGCTGTAATTTGAGGGAATGCTTAGAGATTTGTTGGACTCTGAAAATATCTATAATTTTTCCCTGATCCCCACACCATCCATATTACTATCTCCATTGACCAAAACTGACAATTCTGATCACACACACACACACACACATCACATACACAAACACACACACACACTTTGCCCATGCATATATGTGTATGTCTACATGTCTACATGAGTCAAAAAGTGCCCAATATTATTTTGAAAATTTTATATGAAGAAAAATTGGTCTGGTCTCTATTCCATTCTTCTTAGAACTAGGATCCATCTAAAATGTTGCCCCAAGGAAAAAGACAGAATCCAACATTGATAGGCTATGCGTTCATTTTTCTAACTTTCTTGGGTAATGAAAAAACTTTCCTGATAAAGGATTCCACTTGAGGGACAAATAGTTAAGGAAAAAAAGATTTATACATGCTTTCCAATTCTCTCCCTAGGCAATACTGAGTATATATTCAGCCACATGACAATGGGAGGAAAGGGTTTGGAAGTTGAGAATGCAGGATTTAGAACAAGGAACAGAAAATAGAGCAGTAATGGAGGGAATTATTAGAAAGCAGGCAGTGAGCACTGGGTGTTTTTCTGTATGTTGGTAAATTGAACACCAATAAAAATTAATTTATTAAAAAAAAAGAAAAAGAAAGCAGGCAGTGAAGTTTTTTGCTTGTTTGTTTTCTTTTGAGAAGGCACAAACTTAAGCAACTTTAAATATTAATAGGAAATCTAATGTTTTTGGTCCATCCATTCTCTCATTTAACAAACATTTCTTGAGTATACCAGAATTTTTCAAAGCATTATAGAAGACTAACAAAGAAGACAGGCTAGATTCCCATCCTTACTAAGCTTGCCATCTATTTGTGGAAAACCAATAAACAATAAGCAAATAACATTAGTATTAGTTGGTGATAAATCCTGTGAAGAAGATGGTACGAAGTGATACTGAGGGGTGTGGTGTTATTTATACAGAGTAGTTATGTAAGGCCTCTGTGGGGAGGTGACATTTCAGTAGAGTCTGAAATGATGAGAAAATGTAGTCATGAAACAATATGAGGCAAGAGCATACAAAGCAGAGGGATCGCTAAGGTAGGGACACATAACTTGGATGTGTCTATAGGGCTAAATGATAGCCAGTGAATGTAATAAATGAGGGGAAGTGGTAGAAAATAAAATCTAAGAGTTGGGAATAGCCCAACAGCCATAAAAATGACTTTGAATTTTATTCTAATTGCAATAGGAATGTATTATAGAGTTTTCAACAGAGTGGTGAGTGGAATGATTTTATTCATACTTTAAAACAATTAGCCTTTTTGTTGTGTGAAGATGGATTATAGGAGATCAAACAACAACAAAGTAAAACCAGTTAGATAACTACTAGTATATAGTACATGTAAGAGAGATATAGCAGTGAAATGGTGAGGAGTGATCACACTTGATGTACAGCCAACAGGATTCACTGACAGATTGTATGGCTGTGAAAGAAAAGATACAAGGATGTCTGAGGACTTTGTCATGAGCAACTGGGTGGATGGTGGTGTCATTAGGAGAATGAGACCTTTGGCTTAGTGTAGGGAGAGGAATCAAGCAATTTATGAGGTTCTGTTGAAAGAAAGCATTGTCTGTAATGAGAGAGGAAGGAAAGCTGATAGTTTAAGGTTCTAGAGAAAGCAGAGAGATAGTATACAAACCTTATGTATAGGGGTCATTCTTAGTTTTAGGATAGTCTGCTCTTCTATTGTACAGGGAGAGGGAGGGAGAGAATGGGTATTAAATTACAGTTTTTCAGGCTTAATAACATTAGTACTATCAACACTTAGTTGCAGTCCTGATATTCTGATGGGCTGTTATTTTGTCTGAGAAGTACAAGGAAGCAGAGATAGACAGATGACAGGGATGTGAGATTATAGTTTCAGAGAGTGAGCTGAATAGAAAAAAGTAAGAGGGTAGTCAGGTAGTGTTGAGGATATCTTCAAGGTTAGTATGATTTTTCTTTATCAGTACTCCACTGGTCAGAAATAGGCACATATTAAGCATAAGGTTGTGTTCCTCTAGAGTTTTATCTGATGGGTGTGATGAAAATATGAGAAGGAAGGAAATTAGGGGTATTGGACTCTAAGATAAGATAAAGATGCTGTCGTAAGATGCTTGGACAATGAATTAGAGGGACTAATGAAGAAGAAAGAAGGCCAAAGAATGGTCATAGTGCAAGTGATGGAGCAAGAAAGTAGAAAAGAGAAGGTTTCACATAGAATGTAAAACAATTAAATTATTTATTTTGGAAATGGTGATGACAAGTTCCAGGGGGAAAACACAGGAGTATAGAAGAGTCAAAGAAGAGGAGATAAACGGGTGAAGGAACTGAGGTCCAGGATGCTGAATGGGTCACTCATGTGGACACTGAGATGAGGATGGAGACTGAACAGATTACCAAAATCATTAATGAATGAGCAAGGCTATGGAGGAGACAATAGCCAGAAGATGGGAAAGGGGCAGTATTCATTAATGGCATGTCCACAAAAGAAGGGTTGGGTTATAGTTGGATGCAGTGAAACCAACAGAGGAACAGATCTATGGTGTCACCCTGAGGTGCCACAGATGTGAAATAATACTCAGCTACTCTTTGAAAAGACTATAAGAAAAGTAGTGTCCTGAGGAGAAAGCCAAGTGGAATATAGGAAGGCTTTGAGAACAAGCTATGGAAAGAAAGATAAGAAAGAACCTGAGGGACACAACAGAAGGAATCAAGAAGAGGAGGAGCAAGGAGGTCCATGTCTAGGACAAAAATACTTAGAACATCATGGCTATGGTAGATACTAGGAGGTCTGGACCTGGAGGGGAGGAGTTACTCTGTAGGCTCTAGACAGAAGGAACAGCCTGAAGAATCCTTTTAACTTGAAAGGGCACTAGGCTAAATAGTAATTAAAGATCACTAGTTTCTGGGTGACATTGGTTCAAAGCTTTGAAGCTCCTGCCTTCAGTAGCTATACTGAGAGTTTTTAGAATATTATATTCTTCTTACTTTCAGTTATTTATTTAAAAAAATACTTCTAGGGGTTACATTATGTCTCCCTTTATACTTTTTGGTTATGATACAACTTCCATAGTGGCTGAATCTGAGAAATGAATCACAACCATCACAAATACTATTACTAAACTGTACAAACTTCTCCACAAGTAAATCAAGAAAAGTAACTAACATTTATGAAGCACTGTGTTTCATGGATTATCTAAAGCTCACAAGAATCCTATGACCCCAACATTATTATTTACATTTCATGGACGCTGTAACTAAGACTTAAGGAGGTTCAACAGTTTGCCCAGGGCCTTATAGCCAATGAATAGTAAATTTATCTCTGGTCAATCATATTCTAGAGTGCAAAGCCAGACAGCCATTGGACAAAGCTAAACACACTTTAATTTCTAAACCTATCACTGGAGTATTCAAATACTTTAAAAGTATATAAAAAAAAAAAAAGGAAGGAAGGAAGTGATGAGGTTCAGGATATCCCAGATTATGGCACCTTGACATATTCAATATTTTAAGCTGAAGGAGTTTGAGAAAACAGCAGAAGCAGGAAGGTCACTCTGATCTCCCCCTCCCCTGATCCACTGAAACAAGAAAAAAAATTAAGTGAGAGGTACCCTCCTTACACCCAGAGAAAAGGAGCAGCCATATCTCTGAAGACAAAGGGGCTCTGGGAAGAATCCAAACAAAGAGGTCTCACCAAATTTCCTCTGATTTACTCTGCTTACCTCATACTCTTTGCCCTAGCATATTCCTCCCTAACAGTCCAATTTTCATCAAACTTAGTATAAAATACTGCTTTAACTATTTTTTCATTTCCTTCCAAAAGCTCTTATGTTGTGTAGAACTTAAAGAAATGTGAAGTCTTTCTTCTATTAATCTGAATTTGGAAAGGATAAGGCTTGTTACCACCTTAGCTTAGCCAGCTCCCACATGAGAAAGGAAGGAAGGAAGGAAAGAAGGAAGGAAGGAAGGAAGGAAAGAAGGAGGGAGGGAGGCAAGGAAGGAAGGAAGGCGAAAAACCTAACATGACTCTGAACTGGTACACATGCTATTTATAATGCTCCATCCCGAGCTCTGTGACATAACATGCAAGATTTCAGTATGTTTACTTTTTCAGTGTAAGTTCAAAAGGAGGCATCTGCTGATAAAACATAGTAATCTGAGGCTTTTTTTTTTTTTATGTGGCATTACTGATTAAAAATAACTGCTGGCAGAATTGAATCATGGCAAATGGAAATGTTAAATCCAAACCATTTCAAGGCTGCCGAAACAATCCTCTGAGTTTGGACAAGTTGCGCTCCTAAACAAAGCAAGTGCATATCCATTGGGCTATGACCTGTACCTTCAAAGGTCCACTCTCTCCCACAAAGAGACAGGAAAGGGTAGAAAGGTGTTCACTTACAGCTCCAGACAAGCTGCCAACCCTTGCAAAGACGGCTGGCATTTTCACAGATGAGCAAACACACGTTTGGGTTCATTCAGCACCATGTGGTGGCCCCCCCTGCCATTTCTGGAACAGCATGTTCAACAAGTAGATGGAATGTGCTCCCTCGGGCTTCCAAGGCTGGGCACAGGCGATGGGGCAGTGGCTTGGGCGGGCACAGCCACCCACTCCCCACCCTGACAGAACTGGCCTTCCATTGAGGCAGTTGTCAAGGCAGGACAGCCAAATGGCACTAGTAATAATAAATGAACAGTAATAAACGAGTGTACTCAGCTGGACCTTATGCTCCCGAAAGCAGCAGGTCACTAATTTGACAGGTCATAAGATAAATTAGGCATTAGAATAGTGTGATTTATAATAAGAAATAGATTTGGTCTTCATCCATGGCTCCAGTATATACTCCTAAAACTTTTGTAATACCTAAAACCTTTGTAATTTTCTAAGTGACAAGAGCTACAGGGTCAGCCTTTGTTCCCAGCTCCTGAAATAGCTCCAGAGCAATAAAGATAAAATGAGTATTTTTTTTTGTTATGTATGACTAGTCCCCTTCAACCATACCTGGGTGCACTATTAATGAATGACTACTGAAGAGGCCCTGTGGATAAAGGGGGGTACTTAAGGGAGCCAACCATGGGTTTAGAAGGCTAACTTTCAGTGTCACCCTCTCCCCACTTCCTCAACACCTGAGAAAGGGAGAGGTGCTGGAAGTTGATCGATCACTAGTTGCCAACAGTTTGACCAGTTATGCTTATGTAATGAAACCTCCATAAAACCCCCAAAAAATAGAGTTTGGAGAGCTTCAGGGTTGCTAAAGCATATGGAGGTGCTGGGAGGATGATGCACTCAGAAAAGCATGGAATCTGTGAGCCCCTTCCCCTCTATCTTGCTCCATACTTCTTTCTGTATGTTCATCTGTAGCTTTTTATGGTATCTTTTTATCATAAACCTGTAAACATTAGTGTTTTCTTGAGTCCTGTGAGCCATTCTAGCAAGTAATTGAACCTAAGAAGCGGATTGTGGGAACCCCGATTTATGGCAGGTAAGCAAGACATGTAGGTGACAATCTGGCATCTGATGTGGAGATGGTGTTGTGGGACTGAGCTCTTAACTTATGACATCTGATGCTAAATCCAGGTAGTGTCAGCACTGAGCCGAATTGCAGGACACCCAGTTGGTGTCACAGGATTTCTTGATGTGTGGAAAACCATTCCATTGGATACCAGAAGTGTGGTAGTAGTATGTGAGTAAAGGAAAATACAGAGTGTTTTTCCAAGACAGTCAACAATTTTTAAAGTCAGTGAAAATTATTTGCATGCTTCAATTTTGCACTAGAAATATATTTACGTGATAGTCAACATATTCTTGGGAGGAGCCTGTACTGGGTTTCAGAAACCACAGGTATGTTCACTTATTTAATCCAAAACAACCTTAATAGATCTAGTGATCACCCCATTTTTACAACTGGGTAAATGAAGGTTCAGAAAAGTAAACAACAACAAAAACAACAAACACTTGTCCCAAACTCCTAAGTACAAAGCGAAAGTATTAAGTACAAATGTAGGTCTGGGCAGATACAAAAGTCCAGTTTCTTTTCATTCCTGTTGCTACCTCATTGTGTTAAATAAGAGCTTCCTTTACAGCTTTCTTTCTGGATGGAGACCCTTGCCCCCTAGGGAAATATTGTCCTTCCTGCCAAACACTGGATTTGCATCTGGCTGATGGGGACAGACCTTCAAAAGGAGAATTCAAAGATGAGCTCTTGAGGCACAGCAGTGGCTGCTTTCTCTACATCTGAAGCAACAGATTTCACAGCAAAGACTGCTGTGTGCTGTGCCATGATATAAAAGTGTCACTCAGCATCCATGGACATCTTGAATTCTTTATCACCCAGAGCTGTCGCCTTCTAAACAAAGCTGGTTGTTGCATCTGAATATTAACCCATTCTTTTTTTTTTATTCTTAAAAAAAAAAAATAAAAAAAGGAAAAAGCCCTTTCTTTAAATTGTTATTGTGCCAAGGTGTCCAGGTAGCTCATTTAGTTAGGCATCTAACTCTTGATTTTAGCTCAGGTCATGATCTCAGAGTCATGACATGGAGCCCTGTATGGGGCTCCACACTCAGTGCAAAGTCTGCTTGTCCATCTCCTAAATCCTTTCTCAAATAAATAAATAAAAATTTATATATTTGTGTGTGTGTGTATGTGTGTGTGTGTGTGTGTGTATATATATATATATATATATATATATATATAGTTATTGTGAACCAGTTTATGTTGCTTAAACCAGCAGTGTAGGGGCCAAGGGCAGGCCACCCCAAGATGGGCCACTTTGGCATGAAGAGTGTTTTGAGTTAAAAAGCAATCAAAACCCAGCAGATTCAAGAAAAACTCTTTACCTCCCCCTCAACTGCCTGACAAAATAACTTAGATAAAGAACCTACTCCAGGAAGAGGGCTCTCACCATAGACAACTACATTATACCGTGGACTAAGTATGGGAGACAGGGAGGAGCCTAGCAAGGCCTGTTTGATCAAAGCCCTCTATGTCCCATTGTTTCTGTGTGGCTCAGCAAACATTTGTGTGCCAAAGTTTACTTTTTCATATCCTGTGAGTTTCATTCCTTTCTCTTGAAGCCCCAGACCAACTAACCTCTTCTCCTTAGTTCAGTATGATACATATATTTCATTTTGCCTGGCTGTCTTCGGAATTTCCATGTCTGTGTGAATTCCCTGTACCTACAAAATTAAATTTGATTTTCTCCTGTTAATCTGTCTCATGTCAATTTGATTCTTAGTCCAGCTAGAAGGACCTTGAAGGGCAGTATAAATTCTTCCTCCTCAACAGTAGCATTGGACCTAAAGGGAGGAGCGTAGCAGTTTAAAAGCTGTCAGTGATCATAAAATCCCCTTCCTCTCAGACTTCCAGGTAGTGAGTGAAGAGTAAAGGGTGTATGCCAGCAAGAGCAAACCCAATCAACCCGACAGACATCCAAGATACTCAGATGCATATGGGCAAGCAAAATTAAGCATTCCTTTACCTTCTCCTTCCTACTGCAAATCCTGATTTCATTCAGATTTGAGGGGGCTCAATTTCAGAGAAAAGAGGACTCAAACATAATAAACAAATCCCATGTTTTGAGTGAGTTGTAAACACAAGTGTGCAATGTTCCTTTTTTTTTTTTTTTAAGAACAGCCAGCCCTTTAAAATAAAGGTCTCCATCCATGCATAACATGCTTCCTTCAGAGCTCATCCCAGCCTTTATACCTCCTTGCTATTTTCTCATTTGCTTCCTCTTATTTGGAGAGACACACATTAATGACATACAAGCAGATTTTATGGAAGATTGCTTCTTCTGATGTTTTGCTCTCCCCTCCCCCAGCCGCCCCTCATTATTTTTCATTCTAGAAGTCCCTTGGAATTACAACAGCTCTCTCCCTATTATTTGTAAGTTCTTCAGTACAGTCTTTAGTTCCTAGATATCCATTCTTTTCAAAGGCAGACTTGGTTAACTCAAGCATTTTCTCATTTACATGTGAACCAACCCCAATTCACAAGCACTGTAATTTACATGTTGGGTACATAAAAGCTTCTCAACTGCAGAGTCCTGTGGCCTTCAATTCGCACAGCAGATACTCACTCCCTTGCTATGGAGTTTGTGTTTGGTTTGTCTGCCAGTGAGTTCATTGCAAATTGCTGTGTTGTGCTCACCAGCAGCCTCCACCACTTAGAGCTCTCTAGCTTTCTCCTAATTTAGAGGCTCTCTCCAGTGTCACCTTTCCTGATTTAGTGCTTGATGATTTGAAGAAATTCCAGGAAAGAATTCTTTCCCTTTCTGTGACACTGCAAAGTCTGCCTGGCACAGAAATAGTGGCGCTGACCTAAAAGATGTCATAAAATTCACTTCTGAGCAGGCATCCTTATTCTAACACCCTCTGCTGTGCTTTTGTGTAATAAAGAATTTAGCAGGCCTTTGTCCCCAGTTCCTGGGAGGTAACCTCTAAACCCTTGAAATTTCCAGAGTGAATGGAGTATCTTTGTTATTCATGGTGGGTCCCTGGACCACACCTGATATTTTATGCTAATGAGGTGGCTCAGACAGGGTGGTGGCCACATCAGAAAGACCAACTAGGAGATTAGAGAGGATTGAGGATTTGAGTAACATGATATTAGCCCTACCTCCAGGGAAGGGAGGAGGACTGGAGATTGAATCTAATCATCTGGCCAATGATTTGATCCATCATACCCAAATAAAGAAACACCAATAAAAACTCTGGACACCAAAGTTTGAGTGAACTGGCCTGGTTGGGCAAAACTCTTGAGAATTTTCTATTTTGATATGGAGAGGATTGCACATCCCTGAAGATGATGAAAGCTTTACATCTGAAACCCTCCTAGACTTCTCCCTCATTGCCTCTTATTTCAGCTGGTTCTATGCTTTTGTTATAATAAAACTAATTGTTAAGTGGAGTATTTTCCTGAGTTTTGTGAATTATTCTACTGAATTATTGAAACTAAGGGATTTCATAAAGACTCCCAAACTAAAAAAAAAAAAAAAAAGACTCCCAAACTAGTCAGCTAGTCTGAAGTGAGGGTAGCTCTGAAGACTCCTTAACTGGTCCTGGCTGGTATCTAAAGTTAGAGTAGTCTTATGGAGGGCTGTGCCCCTGACCTTGGGTTTGGCTAACTCTAAGTAGCTTTCTCAGTGATCTACTTGGTTTAAAACTTAGAAACCATTTTGTTAAGGTGTATGAAAGGCCCGTGCTCAGGTGATAAACACAAAATTGTCTGATATAAGTTAAAAACAAGTCCAGATTTTGACATCTGACAGCTTTGGTCCAAATTCTGCCTTTACTTACAGCGTGAATGACTTTGGGCAAGTTATTAAAGCTCTCTGTGCTTCAGTTTCTTCATTTACTTTAAAAAAAAAAAAAAGAGAGCATAATAATAGCAATACCTACCACAATGGGTTGTTGTGTGGATAAATATGTTATACATGTACAATTCTCATAAGTGCTCATAAATGTTACTTTTTATATGCAAACGAATGCATTATTTTTTTCCTATTAACATTAACCAAGAAGCAAGTAATACCAATGTATTTTGTCTTTTATTTACTAAGGTATCAATTATAGATTCTAGCCATTTAACCAAAAGCTATTTTATTGCTTGCTAGAGGAATATGTGTGAATTCCTCTCCAATCCACTCATGTGTGACTGTGAACCATAGCCACTCACAGAGTATCTTCTTCCAATGCAAGCTGTAACAGGGTGGGAATGTGCAGATACAGATGACACTAGCAGTCTTAATTCATGGCTGACCTTGGATGTGCCCATGGACACTGGGTTATTTTCAGCCTTGGGGGTCACTCCTGTCAGCCCCTTGGCAGCCAGTTCTATCTAAATGAGAAACTGCATGACTGAGCATTTCAGGCTCCAAGGGTCATCTATAAACACTAAGTAAAGGGATTCTGTTGGGAAGTAAGGGGAGAGAGAGAAAGAAGTGCATGTACTCTCCTTGGTTATTATATACACTCCCTATTTGACATGTATAGCATCTAAATCAGTACTTCTCAAAGCAAAGGTCCCCAACTAGCAGTATCAGACCTACTGAATCAGAAACTCTAGGGGTGAAATCCAACAATCTATTTTTTTAAAGATTTTATTTGTTTATTTGAATGAGAGAGAGAGAGAGCAAGTAGGGGGAGAGGCAGAGAGGAAGGAAGAGGAAGAGGGAGAGAATCCCAAGCAGATTCTAATCCCAGAGCCCAGTGTGGGGCTTGATCTCACAACCCTGAGATCATGACCTAAGCCAAACCCAAAAGTTGGATGCTTAACTGATGGATTCACCCAGGTGCCCCTCCAACCACCTATTTTAACAATATTTCCCAGTGATTCTGATGCTCAAGTTTGAGAGTCCCTTTTCTAAATGATTTTGTCATAATATGTGGAGTTGCACTCAGATCAGAAAATCTTTGTCTTTGTGGCACTGCCACCCTCACCACCAATCTGCTGAAATCTTCTCTAAACTCTAGGGTACACAGTTCTGTCCCTCACACCATGAACATACTTCCCTCTGAACTTTCCTCTGTCCAACTTCCCTACCAGAGGTACATTTCCTGATGCTGTTTTCTCCCTTGATTCATGGTCCATTTCAAGCCATCACTCAACATCCACAGACAGACTTAGAGGCTGCATGAAGCAGGAACCCTATAGAAGAAGCCAAACCCAGTGGTGAGAAAATGGAGGGAACCATGAAGGGTCACACTGAATACAGACAAGGAATCTTTCCCTTCTACTCTTCATATGTGTTATGAATAAAATATAAAAATAAATACAGTCTTATTTCTCTACATCAATAATACCCTTTGACTTGATTAGTACAAGTAAAATTTTATCTCTAGTCACTTTATTCAAGGGTGTATTATTGAATACATTAGTCATCCAATAAGGAATATATCGGAGAGGATAGAGGCGATGAGGAAAACCAACCTTGAGCTGAAAGCCAGTGGAGAATGCTATCTGGATACAGAGAAGAATGTAGAGGAAGACACAAGACAGGAGTCAGACAAAGAAGTAAAAAGTCATCAGAGGTATAAAGAAAGGGAAGCTAAAAAAAAAAAAAAAAAAAAAAAAAAAAAGGGAAGCTAAGAGAAAAACAGTGGTTCTCCTTGCAGTGGGGTACTTTAGCTATCTTCAGTCCCAGTGTACAATGCACAGGGCTTACTGGCTCAAGGAATTGGAATATCATGGGAAAGATGAAACTGAAAAATCACACTAGTACTAGCCTCAGGTGACTTTGATTCTGATCCTAGCTTTATGACTTAGTGATTATATGCTCTTGTTGAAGTCATCAAGACATTCTGAACTTAGGTTTTCTTAATTCAGGAGGATAATAGACTTATCTATCTCAAAAGGTTATTATGAGGATCAAAGGTAGGCATGAATATGAAAATGCTTTGTAATCGATGTCCTATACAATTGTGAAGTAAGTAATAGCATAATTCTGAAGTAATAACATAAAGCTCATGAACATGGAGATTTTTTATTTGTTTATTGTATTCCCAGCACCTAAAACTGTGCTGGCACATAATAGACATTCAAACATTTATTGGAATGAACCAAAGTACTCTTGTTATTATTTAAGAGTACTGGCATCAGTGTTAATTTTCTATTCATGTTGTGTTAGAGCCCAGCACACAGGAGATATATAGACATAGTTGTCTTATTTTTAGAAAAGAGACACATGATACTTGGAAATAAACCTATTTATAAATAGATATGAGACGGTTAAGGAATACCTAAACCACACCTACTCACTTAGCAAGACTGAAAACTTCATTCTATAATAATTACCAGGTAACTGGTAATTGTCTTGGATGATTATTACAGATTTAAGCTCAATGCTGTTTTTAATAGATTAGTGTACTTTGTTTTATTGGTATGAAGAATGAGCACTGTGGTATTATCAGCTGTTGCGGCTGGTGTTGGCAGCAAAATAATTCTCTAAATGAGATCTGTGATTTGAATACACTCTCCTGTATAAAGCAATCTTCACAGAAAAATATCAGTCTGTCAGAGTCAGCTCTGGCTGTGCACTCAAACATCCCATTGTGACAGCTGACATTTAGACCAAAATGGCTTTCATTGCCCTCTGGGTCCAACAAGAAAAGAGACAGAGATAAATGTACACCCCCCAAGACCTAAGTGACTAGAAACCTCCCACAAGAGAAGAAAAACAAGGTCTTTAATGCTCTGGCTCAAGAAATTCGAAATGGGGCTGAAGTTGTTTAAAAGGAAGAGGCAAATCCTCTTTGCCTAGGACCTCCTTCTCCCCTCAGAAGCAGGCTTTCCTTCCTTCCTTCAGTGACATAGTGGTATAGAACCAGAGTGTGGCCTGGGCCTAGAACAAAAGAAAGGTGGGAAGGTATGAAGCCAAAAAGGGATGCAGGGGTCCAATGAGGGAGATGGTGTGAGTTATCTTCAGAGTGTGGCCTTATCTGGAGGTACCTGGAAGCAGTTATGTGCATTTTTAAGAGAAGGGTCATAGTTTTGACTTTGGGAAAGATCCTCTGGGTTGCAATGAGAAAACGCCGAAAGAAGATTAAAGAAAGGAAAAGAAGCCAGTAATAGCTGAGAGTGAGAGATTTCTGAGATCTTAAACTAAGGTAGACAAGATGAAGAAGAGGGGATAGATCCTCCAGACGCTAAGGAGGCAAAACTGGTAACATTCAGGATCAATACTGCGTGTGGAATAAAAGTAAAAGGAGAATTCCACTTGAGCCAAGGCATTGTGAAAAAAGAGCAGATTTGTAGTAGGAGACAGGGATACCATGAATAATAGAATATGTTTCCCTTCATGGTTCTGCATTTTCCAGTAGTGTTACCTCATGTCTACAGTTAGACATTGAATGAACAAACATGCAAAGAGGGAAGGAGAGTGGTGTATCTTCCTTAGCTCATTGAAAGTTTCTCAGTAGGAAAGTCCTAGAATGAGAACAAGAGATGAAGTGTGATCCCCAACAGTCAACCCTTAGGATTTTGAAAAATAATGAAGGCACACCTATTGTGCATTCAAAGGAGATTTTACAACGCCTAAGTGACCAGGGGCTGCTCAGTATGTAGCTAGTCAAAACTGAATGCCCAATCACTTTGGAAAGTCAGCCAAGAGAACTGATTATTTATTTATAGCCTAGCCTTTTCCAAAAAAGATCTGAGGTAGTTAAAAGAGGCAGTATGTCTACAAAGATTTGTTTCACTAGAGGTTTTATTCTTTACAACTCACATTCACTGCCTTCTGCTATGCCTTAACTAACGGAACCATGTGGATTCAGCCATAGGGTGCACATTTTTTAGGCCAAGTTTCACCAAGGCTTACCTAAAAATATCTGTGACCATATTCCTCACATATCTTAGTATTTCATTGTTTTTATTTCTTCAACATTTGCCAAATGCAAGCTCAGTCTTGAATCTGCAACTTGCTTGATTAAAGGAAAGAAAAGGTTGAGACTGGGACAGAGAAAGTTCAGAGGAGCAGGACTCAGCAGCAATATTCCAATCTTTTATTGATTTACTTCCTTCTTTTTTCCTACTTCTAAGAGAGTATGGAGCCACTCAAGACCATACTTCTCCCGAGGTCCAAATTCTCACAATACTTCTTTGCCAGAGTAAAATATGTAAATTGGAGATACAGGTACTCAATTGGTAATAATGAGGCTAAGACTAAAAAGAGCCATCTCAATCCTAAAAGGAAACACTGAAATATGTGCATGACCTTCCTCTGGCCCACAACCACATCCCACCACTCCGGCCTTGCTACTCCCTTTCTCTTTTCCCTCTTGGTTCCTTCTTTCTAACTGCAACTCCATCTGCACACCATCTTAGCCCTTTAGCAGCTCCACTTCATCTTAAGCCCCAGAGTGCCCTGATAGTTATGCCCAGTTCAGTCAAAGACTCCCCCTGAGGTTCCTTTCCCACATATGTTAACATTTCAGGGCTCACTGAAGGCAACATCCACAACCTGCACAGAACATACTGGTCACTGATCTCCACAGCTCTTCACCCAGTGATAAACAGGCTAAAGAAGACTAAAAGCAAGTTTTTTGAAGCAAAAAACTCATCCAATGTGCTGTCTAATTTTATATGCACAGTTCTCCCTTTGGGTAGGAACTAGCATCTCCATTTTACACATAAAGAACATGAGGCTCTGGAGATGTAATAAAGCGCTCAAGGTTATACAGCTAACCTCTACCTCTCTGCGCCCTCCTGTCCTTTACTCTTTTCACTGAGATATTTAATGCTGACCCTTACTGAGAAGAAGAGCATAAACTCAGATTAATGACCACAGACCTCTTGAGAGCATTAAGTACTACCCAGTATTCTGACCCTATTTCCCTGGAAAATTTGCCTTCTCTCTTTCCTTAAACTTTCAACACCATTTCCTTTGCCTTCCTCACTCTCAGCTGATAATCTGCTTAATATTTCACTGAATAAAATGAATAAAATGAATAAAATGAAAAGATATACATCATCTACTTATTGCATATTTTACAAACCTAGTTTATATGATCCTATATACTCTGTCTTCCCTAATATGTCACTGGAACACCATTCCCTGCTGTGATCAATATCCAGCCTTCCATGGACACCAACTTCTCTTAGTTACTATAGGATTTTGTTCTTGATAATATCCCTGCTCTCTTTTTTTGCATATCTATTTTTTCTCTTGATCATTCTCAACAGCATAAAATCATGCTATAACTGCCACCTAGAAAACAGAAGTGTGAAAGAGGGTCATCCCCTCCGAGCTATGACCTGATTTCCTTCAACTCCTCTACAGGAAGATTTCAAAGACTTGTCTATCCACCCTGCATCCACTTCAGACTTTTGTGGCTCTTTTCCACGCTCTCTCCTGAAACTGCTATTGTTAAGTACAGCCATGACCTCTGTCTTGTCAAATATCATGGTCAATTACCAGTCCTCTTCTTATTTTTCCTCTTAGTATTCTTTTCCAGCCTTCACATTATCCTGGCTTTCTCCTACCTTGTTCTTCTTGTGTTCTCACTAAATGTTGAAAGGTTTTAGGATTTGGTCCTATGCCTGTGCTTATTTTACTATCATGGTAACTCATTCAGCGAATCTGAACAACCCACTATATACTGCCCCTTAGATGTCCAATAGACATCTCACATTAACAAGTCCAAATCTAAATTCTAGACCCCTCCTCCACCTTCACCAAACCTACTCTTCATTTCACTTAACACTCACTACATTCATCCAGCTAACATTAATTCACCCAGCTGCTTAGAGCAAAAACTTGTCTCATCCCATCATCTATTATCTCTTTCTCTTTTCCTCATCCTCCAAATCCAATCCCTAGTTATATCATATCCTCCTTCAAATTCTATTCTACGTCTAACCACTTCTGACTAGCTTCCCACTTCCATCTAATCCAAGTCCACCATATTCTTTTGCCTGGACAACTGCAATAGCCTTCTGTTTAGTCTCTCTCCTTCTGTTTAAGCTCCTCACAGCCCATTCACCACATAACAATTAGAAGGGTGTTTTTATAAATCTTAATTCAATCAATCCTATTCTTGCACAAAACTCTATTTAAAACCCCTCACTGATTTTTTCCACAGAACTAAAGAATTCCTTATGATCAAGAGGGCAACAGTTCATCTGGATTCTGTCAATCTTTCTTGCCTTATTTCCTACTACTCTTCTCCTCACTCACCAGACTCCAGTCCCATCTGCCTTGTTCTCACTGTTCAACTATGCCAAGTCTATTCTCACCTCAAGTACATTGAAATGTACTGTTTCTTCTGTCCATGCAGAATTTTCTGGAGGAATTTACATTGTTGGCTCTTTTCTTCTCATCATTGAAGTGTCTACTCAAATGTCACTTCTTCAGAGAAGGCTTTCCTGATATTTCAATTTAAAGTAGCATCTCGCCACTTCAGCTTTATTTGCAGCATAGCTCTTATAGCTATGTGAATTTATATATGTTCTTTATCTCTTAAGTTATTGTCTGTTTCCTTCTACCATCATATAAGCTCAATGAGGGCAGGAACTCTGTCTCATTCACCACTACATCCCCATGATGGATACAACATAGGCACTCAAAATCCATTTGCTCTGAGTAAATGACAATACCAGAAGACATGCCTTTGGGAGTATCCTGGCTGAGGTCACCATGAGTTTCCATAATTCCAAATGCTTCCAAAATTTATATCCTACTTTGGGGTTAAAATATGCTAGCATTTGCCCCAGAGAGATGTAGTCCCTGCCAGAGCTTTAATAATTATCTTGATATCTTTGAGTTCTAAACACCCACTCTTTGTCTCACATCAGAGTTAGTTCATACTGCTCAAAGGCATGCAGAATCTAGACAGATTTTAAGGCATTCCAACTGATCAATCTGTTTTCAAGACATTACCAGCTGCTGTTTTAATCATTTATGGGACCATTACCGTTTTTTCGGCTTCAAGTCAAGAATCAAAGCATTGTTTTTTGTTTTTGTAAAATTGGCTTACAGAAAAAGGACTTTCCTTCCAATTTTGCAAAGTCAAATTGCAGGCTAATGGTTATTTTGAAGAGAGCTGTTAACAGAACACTCTGTAATCCACATATGCCCCTAGGATCCAAATCCATGGTAGAAGAGGGGTCTTTTACTAGCAATACAGGCATGAAAATAGATCCACAAGTCTTCCAAGTGTCTATCTGTGAGCCAGCACTATTGCAAAAATAAGTTAGGGAGCAGCTTGTGGCCTCTTACATGTGTTGTTGATTTTGTTTTTAGCTTGGAGAATCTGTATTAATTTACTATTAGGTGTCAATGCCACCCTCTCTTCCTGAACTGTGCATCCTTCACAGAGAATATCACAAAAATGAGCAGAAGGAAATAGAAATTAATGATAGTGTTTTATGGCAGGAAAGGACTTTGGAAGTAATGAGTATCTACTTCCTTTGGCAGATGGATCTATAGATGTTGAATGACTTGTCTAGACTCTCAGCCCAGGCTCTTTTGTTTCTTTTAGGCTTTGGGCACACAGAAAAATGGGGACTCCAAATATGTATAAAGTAGAAAATCCTCAAGCAGCACCTACAGTGAGACTCCTCAAAACAGAGCTATTACATTTCTCTGTCATTCTGGTCCTCACCTCCAGTCTTCCCTATCTTAGTAAATGGTAGTGATAATCACTGAATGCTCAGGCCAGAGTTCTGGGGTCTTCTTCTAGTCTCCCCATCTTTTCCATCTTTTTCCCACCCCCTGTAATCAATCCATCAACATGTCAATCAGTTCTGTCTCCACTGCCTGCATCATCATTTCTTTCCTGGGTTTTTCTACAATAGCTTGTTAAATAATTTCTCTGCTTCCATTCTAGCCTCCAAACTGTGCAGTATGTGTGGGTCTATCTCTCTCATCCCCAGGGCTGCTGCTAGTCCACAGGGTATTTTATATAAATTATAAAGAACGGTGACCCCTCTGGGTAGATACAATCCTACAGATACCAAGCATGGTAAGTGCATAATAACTTAATGCTAATTAGAAAAAAAAAAAAGCCTTCCTTTCTCTTCTTTCTCTGGGCTAACACATGCCAGGGTATATGACATGGTTTTGTCAGAATGGCTTCAGCACCCTCACCCCTTTGGCTGGATGCCCTTGTTCAGAGTATAATCTGCAAATGTAGTAGTTTTGTCCCCCTGCCCTGTCCCCACATTAGTCTCTGTCAAGACATTCTTTTTATTTCCGAAATCAGATTTATTATAAGTAGTGCTGATTAAATATTCCAATATGGAAAAATGAATGGATGAGTGTTCAATATTTACTCCATGGATGAGGCACAGTGGGAAAAAATAGGTAGAGAGATACACTAAGGGGAAAGCTGCCTGGTTGCTGGACTCAACAGTTCTTTCAAATGGATTCTTTCCCAAGAAACTACTTTTGTGGCCGTAAGCAGATGGCAATCCTATGCAGCTGATGAAAGTAACCCTGTGGCTTACCTTGAATTATCTATTTACTACAGGGGTGTCAGAAATGGGAACATTTACAAGCCATTGCCTCTTTACCAAGGGACTACATTTAAATATAAGAGACTGGACAATGTTTACAGGTACTCCATCATAAATAATAAATGTAAAATTTGTGCTAGGAACAAATGGTGCTTTGGGAGTTCAGAAGGCAAGATCACCATGAAAAATTTATGAAAAGATACAGACTTTAATTAAGCTAAATACTTTAAGTAACCATTAAAAGCAACTATTAAAATAATCTAATGATTATATTCACCATATCAATAATTTGTCATATAGTATCTTTAAGAATATATGTAATATAAAGTGCAATTTAAATATTTATTGCTTTTTAAAAAAAGGATTTATTTATTTATTCATGAGAGACAGAGAGAGGCAGAGACATAGGCAGAGGGAGAAGCAGGTTCCTCACAGGGAGCCCGATGTGGAACTTGATTCCGGATGCCGGGATCACACCCTGAGTCGAAGGCACACTCTCAACCGCTGAGCCACCCAGGTGTTCCTAAATATTTATTACTTTGAATACCACTTAAATCTGCTAAGATTCAAACCAATAAATATTTGTTGAATGGTTGTTGGGTACAAACCAAATGCTTGGTGCTTTAGGGTGAATAAAGATGAACATGATGACAGAAAGTTTCCACAAGGTGCTCACTATCATATAGGAGCAAGAAGGCCTATGTATAAATAACACTAACACAATACAAACAATAAATAACTATAAGTGTTATTATACAGACAGAGGTCTATGTCAGCACAGACCAGGAAAACGGGGTAGTATCTGAGCTGTGCTTGATGGATGGTTAGGGTTCTGATAGAAGGAACTGGAGCAAAGGCACAGAAGATGTGTTTTCACTCTGCTTTCTAGGAAGATAGGAAGAGGAGAGTCAAGCAAATTCAGTCCCAGAACGCTGGGCTGAGCCTAGCCAAGAGCAGATTAGCAAAGATGATCCTGACTGTTTGCTGGCATTGCATCTCTACAAAATAGAGAGGCCACAACAGCAACAACCCGCAACTGTTACTATGGATCTAACTCTGACCAGCTGCTGAGGTGGAAAGGGGGACTATTATGGGCTCAACTGTGTCCCCCAGAAGTTAATATGGTAAAGTCCTAGCCCCTAGTACTTCACAATGTATATCTGGAGTAGGATCTTTAAAGAGGAAATTAAGTTAAGATGAGGTCATTTGAGTAGTGGCAAATCCAATCTAATCAGTGTCCTCATAAGAAGAGGAAATTTGGACACAGAGGGTGACAGAGGAAAGACCATGTGAAGACACAAGAAGAAGATGATGACCTACAAGCCAAGAAGAGAAGACTTAGAAGAAACCAACCCTGCTGACAACTTGATCTCAGACTTCTAGCCTCCAGAAACTAAATTCCTATTGTGTAAGCCTCCCTTGGTCTGTGGAGTGTTGTTATGGCAGCCTGAGCAGATTAATGGAGAAGGGACAATATAGTTGGACATGGAGACGAGGCTTTATGAATAGGTTTTACGCATAGCAGAAAGCTCAGAATAGAGGCAGGCATGATACATATTCCAAGATCATATAATTCTGAGTGAGCCTGATAAGGAAAAGGGGGCCAAAGGAGTTGCATGGGCAGGCTCCCTGATGAGCCTGTCTTTTCTAGGACATGCACAAAATACAGAGAAGGGCATATAATCAAGGGAAAGTATCTAACAGACACAAACAAGTCAGAAACCTCAGGAAGATTAAAGAGCATGGTGAAGTGAGGCTTTGAAAAATTAAGTGGGCAAATAATGAGAGCTTCCTAAATTAGAGTTGATGCCCAAAGACCAGGGGAGGCCAGGACCTGGGCTGGTCTTATGCTCTAATATTCTCAAACAATAGCTGCAAGGAGAACCTCCATTCTTTTTCTGCTTCAGTCTTTGTCAGCAAGAAGGAGATTCTGAATGAAGAGACAGGAATGAGGCTTGGTAAGAAGGAATTGACATGCAAGGGAGGGGAAGGATGATAAAAGAGCACATGGCTGCTCTTAGTGAGTTCAAGTATCCTGACCTCAATAAATCACATCTCAAGGTAACTGCAGAACTTGCAAATGAGTGTCAGAATTGCTGACGCCAACCTCTGAGAGAGCACAGAGAATGGAAGAAGTAGACAAGGAGACGGGCATATGCTGGCCTAGTTTGCACCAAAAGGAAGAAAGAGACATCTACAAACTACAAAATGGACAGTTGGAAATTAATCTCAGGGGAAAATCCTCCAATGGAGGAACTATGAACATTTATGAAGGAGAAATTTGATTATTAGAAGTACAGACATATATGGGAAAAATAAGGAATTGCAGCATTTCAGAATTAAAAGGGGTCTTTCAGGTAACTCGGCCTCCAAATCCACCAAATGTTATTTAAATTCTCACAGGTTTCTGATCCAACTCACATTTGAACACCTCCAATGGTCACAAACTCATTACCTTTTAAGGCAGCTCATTTACATAATCATATTGGACATAACCACAGAAATCCATCTGGGGCAAGTTGTAAGGTCAGTGTATTAGTATTCAGCATGGTGTAACTTGAAGATAAGATAGAGAACTATAGGCTGGATGATTGTACACTTAGCTAAATTTGTAACTAGTTGAAATAGCCTTTACATAGAGAACATTAACTCATGGATTTGTGAGAAGGATGTTAAACATGTTAAACAATAATAATTTTTTTTTCATCGGGAAGAACTCAAGAAATTTGGTTCAAACTGGAACAGGTTGGCCCTAAATCTGTCAGAACCAGCTGGCAGCCCTGAAAGTAGGCCACTTTAGCAACAGCCTTGTAAAGGAATTTCCTAGATCAGAGGAGGCCTCTTCCAAGGGAGAACCAATTCCTTGGGATCTTAGATGTAGGCTTGAATTTCTAGGAAAGTCCTGGTGACTCCTGAGGAGAAAGGCTGGGGCATTCAGGGAAGAATGGCAGTGAGAATCTTGCTGCCTGTGTTCTGACCAACCCAGTCTCGGCTCCAAACATGGACCCCATCTCTCATGATGCCTACAATTGGAAAAGGGGCTGATTAAACAAATCAAAGCATAGAGATGCTTAATAAATGGCTCCCAGTAATGTAATACTGGCTGAGGACAGGGAGAGGCATAAACTCCAAAGGCTCTTTGTTTGTTTTCCTAGAACTGTATTTTCAACTTATATTTTCTTTTTATGATTATTCTTATTAACCTCCTCTGTACATATAACCAGGTTAGGGTGGGGCTGTTGTTCTATGAAATGAAATTAAAGATGACACACAAGATGGAAATATTAGGCAGAGACATCCATAAAATTAGAGATAGTGGTAATGAGACTTCAAAGTCCCTGGAAGGCAGGCTGCTGAGTTCCCTGGGTCAATGGGATCATTCAGTGACTACTGGAGGAAGGATAAATTGTTTCACTTCCCACCCCCAGGACACTGCTCACCTCTAACTCCTGCCCTAAATCTTTTAATAATCTGTCAATCCTTTAAATGACTTCTGCATTTGGTCTTCCTCATCACCTGATCCAGAAGCAGGATAACTTACCCTAGAAGCCTATATATTTCTATAAGTATTACTACTTTCATGTCACTTGAAACACACTGTACTTCTTAGTAGTTATCTTTATGTCTGCCTCATCTCCCCCACTAGAAGTTGTTATGGACTCGATGTACCCCTCCTTAATTTATATGTGGAAGCTACACCCACTGTGATGGTATTAGGAGGTGGGGCCTTTGGAAGGTAATTAGACTTACATGAGGTCATGAGGATGGGGCCCCAAGATGATAGCAGTGGCCTTATAAGAGGAGAAAGAGACACCAGACCTCTCTCTCTCTCCACCAGGTGATGATAACAAGAAGGCAGCTGTCTACAAGCTGGGAAGAGGGCTCCTGCCAGAACCCAACCAGATTGGTATCCTGATCTTGGACCTTCCAGCCTCTAGAACTATGACAAAATAAATTTTTGTTGTTTATGGTATTTTGTTATAGCAGCGAAAGTTGACTAATACAGACAGTAAAGCATTCACAAGCAAATACTGTTTAAATTATTCTGTATTTCTTTTGACACATAAAGTGGGGATGAGAGAAATTCAGAGAATAGCCTCGTATTATTTAGAACCTTTTAGAAATGTCTGTGAATATTTATGTGTAAAACTACAGCTAAAACAAGAATCAGCACCTATTACATCTTTTCAAGTATCTAGTCCAGCTCTGTATAGAAAACAGATTGGGGAAGTATATGTCATTTGTATGACTGGATTCCTTCACTTAATTTATGAACTTTAAGCTTCTTCTTCCTTTCTTCTTCTTCTCCTCTTCCTCTTCCTCCTCCTCTGCCACTTATTTTTCCTTCTTCTTCTTTTTCCATTAAGTTATGGGTCATAAAAACAGAAAAAGAGGAAAGGATCTGGGATCAAGAACTTGGTCTTTGAGGCCAGATAAAACTGGGCTGGAATCCTGATGCTGGAACTTAGCTGTGTGACCCTGGGCAGGTTACTTGAACTCCCTAAGACTAAGCTTCTTCACAGACAAAGTGGGGAATCAAGGAATCCATCACATCTGGCTGTTATGAGAATTAAACAAAATAGATGTATAAAGGATTTAGAATAGTATCTTTTTTTTTTTAATCTTATTTATTTATTCATGAGACACAGAGAGAGAAGCAGGCTCCCTGCAGGGAGCCTGACGTGGGACTCAATCCTGGGACTCCAGGATCAGGCCCTGGGCTGGAGGCGGCACTAAACCACTGAGCCACCTGGGCTGCCCTAGAATAGTATCTATCACACAGCTGGTGCTCAAAAAATGTTATCATGATGTGTCCATGTGTGGAGAGAGAGCAAATGTCCAACGCTCAAAATTCCATTCAAATGACCTCAGTGTAACAAATAATCCAGTCAAGAAATGGGCAGAAGACATGAACAGACATTTCTCCAAAGAAGACATACAAATGGCCAACAGACACATAAAAAAAAATGTTCAATATCACTCAGCATCAGGGAAATGCAAACCAAGCCACAATGAAACACCACCTCATGCCAGTCAGAATGACTAAAATTAACAAGTTAGGAAACAACAGATGTTGGTCAAAATGTGGAGAAAGGGGAGCCCTCTTATACTGCTGGTGGGAATGCAAGCAGGTGCAGCCACTCTGGAAAACAGTACGGAGGTTCCTCAAAAAGTTAAAAATAGAGCTACCCTATGACCCAATTGCACTACTAGGGATTTACCCAAAGGAAACAAACATAGTGATCCGAAGGGGCACCTGCAGCACCATGTTTAGAGCAGCAATGTCCACAATAGCCATTGTCTGTATATAGACAATGGAATATTACTCAGCCATTAAAAATGAAATCTTAACCATTTGCAACAACATGGATGGAACTAGAGGGTATTATGCTAAGTGAAATAAGTCAATCAGAGAAAGACAATTATCCTATGATTTCACTCATACGTGGAATTTAAGAAACAAAAGAGGATCATAGGGGATGAGAGGGGAAAAATAAAATAATATGAAATCAAAGAGGGAGACAAACTATAAGAGACTCTGAACTCTAGGAAATAAACTAAGGGTTTCTGGAGGGGTGGTGGGTAGGAGGATGGGAAAACTGGGCAATGGACATTAAGGAGGGCATGTGATGTAATGAGCACTGGATGTTATACGCAACCGATGAATCACTAAACTCTGCCTCTGAAACTAATAATACAATATATGTTAATTAATTGAATTTAAATATATATATTTTAAAAATGACCTCAGTGTAAATAATTAAATCTACAGAAAAGAGCTTATATTTATGAAGCTGAGAAAGGTGTCTTTCATAATGTGAAGTGGCAATAAACAACTGCCTTTAAATGATGCTGATTAAGTAATTAACTAATTAATTAAAATAGCTAAATTGAAAATTATTGTTTGTCTGTAGCCAGAAGCCAAACAGACTGCCAAGTACCAATCAAGATCAACCACAGAACATTTTTTTAAGGGCACATCATAGCAGAAAACCAGGTACAAGATTATTTTTTGACCTTGACTTCATAGAAGTGACATAAGAGCAATCCTGGATTTAGTAAAAGTGATTTCCTTATTTACTTTTAATATCTGAGAGGAAAGTACCTCAGAGATGATATTAATGATTTTTGAATTATGTGTATTTTTATCTTAACATTTCCTCATCATTTTTTCTTACAAGCATCACTAAACAGGTTTTAGAAATGGGCAGCTTGAGTTCAAGGTCATATTCTCAATACAGGAACACACCTGCATAAAATATATTGGGAAAGCAAAATCCTTATTACTTTACCATTTAGGTCAGCCCACTTATCTTGGAAAGGTTCATAAAATGCCTGTTTGAATATCTGTCTGCACATTTGTTTACTTCATCAATTCAGTTTGAACACAGCTAGAGAAGAAACTTATTCTCCACGCCATAAAAGTGTCTGATGTGTAACTCCCAACAGATTACAAAGCTTAATGAATACTAGAGTTTTGGGCAGACAAAGCAAAATCATTCAATTTGTATTTTAGAAGACAGGTTGTTTTTTTCTTGTCCAGCAGTTCTTTCCCTTCCCTTTTTGGGGGAGTTACTCTACTCTGCCTTCAGTGATCCTGGGGGATATGTTTGTATCCCCAGCTTCAAAGAGGATATGTGTCACGTAGGCTGATTATTCAGAGTCCTTTACACCCCAGGCCATTGTAACAGATACAGGGATAGGCAGGTGATTCAGGCAAGGCCAATCAGAGCTTTCCTTGAGATTTGAACTATGGACATTATAAGAGTAAGGGATTCCTTCCTTTTCGATTATGTCAAGGAATAAGTTTGGGACTTCTAGTGGCCATTTCTTTTCTTGCCCTTTGGAAAGTGCTTGCTTGAGAATAAAACAAACATAAAGAGAAAAACAGAGCTGAAAGACAAAGAGACAGAGCTCTTCCATTTTGTTTTTTGAGTTTCTAAATCCAGTGGTCCCTGAAATACCAGTTTTTCATCTCCTTAAGTGAAAAAAAATATCTTGTTTGCTCTTTAGAGTTGAGTTTCTGTTATGTGTAACTAAAAGAGACCTGATTACAATTGCTTAAGGAAAGGAGAGGCGTGATAGTTTCATCTTACAATCACTGCTACCGTAATTTCCTAAATTCTCGTTTTCTATCAGGAATAAACTCCAGGTCATTTGTTTCTACTCTTTTCTAAAATTCTTCCCCAAGCCCTTCAAATTTCAATTACTTCTATCACTAGCCACTAGCATCTTATAATAAAGACATACACATAGTTTAAATCAGTACATTTCCTTTGGGCATCTTTAAAACTAGGCTTTGTTCTTATCTGTACAGAATAGTTTGGATCAGTGAGTGTTACTTGGTATTAGGATATAAATTAGAATTACCTATTCCATTTTAAAGAAAATTACAATTGCCTAAGATCCTAATCTCAATGAGCTATTATTAAATTTCAGAGGTTGGAACCCTGAAATGTATTTTTAAAAGCTTTATGTTTCATATATGTATTCCTGGTTTAGCAATCACATGTAACTATTCTAGGCAGGTACCTTCTTTAAAGAAGAGGAATGGATTAGGTCAACTGGGTCCTAAATCTGCTTAATGAGCAAAATCATGGAGAGGTCTTTAAAAACGTAGATACTTAAATTCTTGGGGATTTTGATTTAATGGATCTTTTAGAAATTTTAATGGCTCCCCAGATGATTCTGATGGCCACTTTGACTTAAGAACTACTAGATTTAATGAGGGGCGAAGTCACCCTTAGCGAATCTGAGTTCACAGCCATTTTGTAGACACAGAGCAAAGAGCCTTTGGAGGGATAAACACAAGCTGAGAATTCATGAAATTTGGAAGGCTTGGTACTGACCAGCATTTACTTGCACAATGACATGTGTTCAGCATGGACAGACTCGGTGGAAAGAAGGGGCCAAGTCATACCATCCACAAAACAAAAACAGATCAGGTCATTTTAAAGAAAACATGAACTTAAAGCCACTAAAGTTTACAACTATAGGTTTCAGCATTCTGGTCTTTTCTCTGTGCATTTGTGAATGTGTTCAAGTATTGCTCCAACATCTCTATAAGGTATGTCCTAAATACAAAGTGCTATTTACAGGAGGAATTTGTCCTTCTATTACGGAAAACTTCAATGAGTACTCCCTAGACCAAATGGAAGTAAATGAGGGTAAAAGAGAGGATTACAGAGAAGCTTTTGTCTGAAGCTCTGAGCTTCTGAATTAGCCACAAAGAAATAGAGCAGAGGACCTTGACTCTTCAGTGTCTCAGGTTTAGTCAAGGGTTCTTCTTAGAAACGAAAACAGTATATACAATAAAAAGGTCAAGGAGACTGGGAGTTACCATTCCTAGACACTGGCAAAATAAGTAGAATGGTACTGATGTGCTATTAGGATCACTGCTGATTTCTTCATTAGCGTTTTCTCTCTTTATTGACTGTTATCAGTTTTTTCTGCCTCACACTTAGGCTGAAGGCGATAGAAATGCTCACTGTTTCCCTGCAAGGTGATGATGCATTTTAGCTCTGTAGCCACTGGACGCCCAAGCACATCAGTAAGGATTCCCACTGTTTTCCCAGTCACTATTTCAATCAATCTAGAAGAGCCCCTGCATATGCTACAAGCACTTTCATTTTATCTCAAACCTGGCTTAGCCCCTAATAGCCCAATTAAGGTCACAGCAAAGCCATTAGAAATCAATAATCATATGAAATAGTAGTCTGAACTTCTGCAGTTCTTTTTTATAACCATGCCAATTTATCATTCTTCACCTTTTTATATGAAGACATGTGCATTAAAGCTTTCACTAGAGTGTGTTATGATCTGATAACACTCACCATATCTGAAAACAGATCCTACATGCATATGCTAATAAGACATTTAAAGCCTCCTTCCAGAACTCGTCAAGCCAAATGTGATCCCAACTGGCCTCACACAACAGTGTGGCTTCATCAAAACCAGAGTTGAGGTTGAAGGACATAGGAGCAGAGCACAAAAAGAGAAGCTGACCAGAAACCGACAGAATAAATGGTGTTGCTAATGTAATGGTGATAGTCGTTTTGATACATTTCACTGATGTACTTTTTGCTTCCCTGCCATTCCCCCATTTCTCAAATTGATGGCACTTATTACTTACTTCAGGACTTGGTGGATACCATCTAGGAAGAAAGAAACTAGAGCTCAATTTTGAGTTTCAAGCTAAATGTTTTAATGTTCAGAGTGAGATAACAGTTTTGAAAAGACTGGCTTTGCTGAAAATAAGAGGCTTTCTAAATTCCAAAAGAATTGCTTTACATATTAAAAGGCAAATTGAGGAGATGAGCATGCTTAACTATAAGCCTTAACTTAGAAGGCAAGAGGCTATGGTGAGGGGAAAATCCTTGACAAGAAGGGGAAGTAGAAAAGTCCTGTTACTGGTGCACAAGACAAAGGAGAGGGTGTGGAGGTCAAGTGATCCCATGTAAGTGTCCTGGATCACCCTCTCTCAGGGCTGAAACCTCAAACCACAGGGGTTAGAGGGAATCAGAGAGAAGGGGAAGATGTTCCTTTGTCCAGGGAACAGCTCAGCAACATTTAAGGCCCCACATTCAGCCAGCACCAGGGCAGTACAATAAAAAAATAATGAGGAAAAATGTCTAGACAAATAGACTTGAGGACAGCCTCATATACCTCAGCAAAGTATGGAGTAAGCAGCCGAAAGGTCTCAGATCTCCAACGGAAACCAAAAAATCTCTAAGATGAAATGTGGACCCCCTCTCAGCAATTCCACTCTGAGGTATATACCCAGAGGAACTGAGAGCAGGGACTCAGGTACTCTTACACCTGTATTCATAGCAGCATTATTCATAATAGCGAAAAGGTAGAAGCAACCCAAGTTGTTGACAGATGAGTGGATAGAGGAGTGGATAAATAAAATGCAGAACACATATACATACAATGGAATAATATTCAGTCATAAAAAGCAGGGAAATTCTGACACATGATACAAAATGGATGAACCGTGAAGACAGGTCAGGATGAGGTCAGCTGTGTAAATTTTTTACTTTATTTATTTATTTTTTTATGCACGCTCCAGTCTCCTACGGAACTGGTGTGTGAGTACTCTGGTCCTCAGTGTAACATAGTGATACAGTACGTATTACTAATTCTTTCTCTTTTAGCTTCCAGTGCACATATTCTTTTAAAGATTTTTACTATCCTACACAACTAAAACTAAATAGTTGAGTTCATTCCTGTTTCTGAACTGCTGCCTCGAAATGCTACTCATTCTTCTTTTTATTAGTGGCCTACAAGATTTTCCATCTCTTTCTGATTTCACTACCTTCAGCTTGAGCCATCTCTACATGGGTACATAGTTTTTGCCTTACATTTTTTTAATATAAACTCTGAATAGAAATATAGAAAGAATGAGCTTTGAGTGTTTCTCTCATCCATAAACTTAAAAAATAATTCTAAAAATACGCCCACCAAGTATGCCATGCCTTTGAGGTAACATCAGTGAAACGAGAAGCCATTAAAAACAAACAAACAAAATAGGTTCCATTGCTTTAGTCTGTGCAGGACATCAATTAAAGAGAGACACTTGCCTTTTCACATTTTTTTTTTAATTTCCCAAAAGGCAGAACTTAAATTGACTACCAATGGCAAGTTTAACCCTCTACTGAGAAAACTTAGTGAGCTAGAAAATTAAAACACAGCCAGACTAGGTGAAAAATGGGCTAAGTAATACATTTATGGTTGGATGTGAAGGTCTTTAGAGTGTGATTTCTTGCTGTTTCAGAGTTTTCTGGGAATTCTCTTCCTCACCACTAAATGTGGTTAATTTATTTCTCAGTCTCATGATCTGTCTGTCATAGGAACCTCCAGGGGCAGCCATACACTGCAGTGCATCCCATATGCTGACAAAGCTTTGAAATAAAACTACCTTATCCTCAATCTGCTATCCCAGCATTTAGATTATATATTGCTTTGTTGAAGTTGAATATGGGTTACCACCTTCTGTGTTTATTATGAGTAATCTAAAGAAAATGTATGTTTTAAAGTCTATATACATTAAGAGCCACAATCAGTTCCAAACACCAACCAGTTGGTTTCCCAGAATCACTCTCACTAAAATTAGTGATAACAGATCAAAAATACTGCATTTGTATAACTCGAAGACTAATGTACAAACACAAATACAAATGCAGTTTTAAATATGATATTAGTCAGAGCTTTACCGCTGTTTGTGCTTCTAATTACAATATTTGTCATCTTAATCTTTGCATTAGGCTGCTAGTGCATCTTGGTTTGCTATTATAAAATGTTTCTAGAAGAAAAAAAACTGGATGTGTGATCACAAAATCTGATAAACTACTTAGTAATGCTAAAAAGATGCCAATATAAAATTAATAACAGGTTTTCTTTTGGAAACAACACTAGTTTCCATTTATCATGCAGATTTAAGCTCTTATTGCATTGCTATTAATATACTGTGACAATTAATGCAAAACCACTGAAGAAACTAAAAATCCCCTAAATTATAATTAGAAGTGAGAAATGAGTAGCAAGGCTTTATTTTCTGACCATTTATATTCTGACCAACATAAATAAGGTCTTGACCACAGGTTCAAGAATTCAATGGACTAATTAAACCAAACTTTTAAAGAACCAAAATTCTCACTAAACAAGCACCATGTTCTAACACAGAACATGGCTTCATTGTCATTCATTGAGACGGCACACATAGAGAAAGGGCTGCGTGGACAATGTGTTGGCAAGTAAAGCTTTGGTACTTAGCAGAGTTGAAGCCCACAGCCCTCCAAATATCTCCATCTTAAATCTATATGTCTCTGAGTAACTGGATAGTTAGCAAATCACTACTCTGTACTATGCCAAACCACCAGAACCTCAAACTTACATTTCAATCTTGAAGACCCTGAACTGAGACTAAGAGAATGCTGGATGATCCTTATCATCAATGAGAATGAATCATATCAGGTAAGTCATACTTATGGTGTGCTTTTGAGGAGGTCACGTCCAAGAACAGAGACATTTACAGAAAAGATCTGACAGGCTAAATAAGAGAAATTTAGTCAATGCTCTTTGCTGGAACACAACAGCAATGCACTGCACAATCCATATTACCCTACTTCTTTCCAACCAGTGGGAATAGATCCTGTGCAAGCTTTGGACAATTGTGATTTTTAAAAAAGATTTTATTTATTTATTCATGAAAGACACAGAGAGAGAGGCAGAGACATAGGCAGAGGGAGAAGTAGGCTCCCTGTGGGGAGCACAACGCGGAACTCAATCCCAGGACCCTGGGACCACACCCCGAACCAAAAGCAGACACTCAACCACTGAGCACCTGGGTATCCCAGTTGTGAATCTGAACAAAGCATCTCCACCTTGCATTTACACAAGGCTGTACACATTTCAGGGAACAGAAAGGACACACTTGCAGTCTCCAACAGAGACTGGAGTAGAACCTACGTTTACCAACTTACAGCACAATGCTGCTTCTCCACTGTATGGCATAATTATAAAAACATGCTACAATAAATGAAAAAAAAAACCAGCATACTCTATGGGGAAAAGCTAAAGTAATTGGATTTATATAATCAGCAGGAAATATTTTTCAATTTTGACAAGGATTTTTTCTCTGGATTTGCTGACATCAGGACAATTTTTTTTAAATGGGCCATATTTCTTTTCTTAAATTTTAATATGATAAATGATTTTAGTGTCATTTATATTATAAATCAATTTAAAATGTGTGGGCCAATTTAACAAAAAAAAAAGACTAATTTGCCTTATGTTAGATAAATCATTAGGTCATAAATGGTGTTCTTTTCTTTTTTAGATTTTATTTATTTATTCATGAGGGACACAGAGAGAGAGAGAGAGAGAGAGAGAGAGAGACAGGTAGAGGGAGAAGCAGGCTCCATGAAGGGAGCCGGACATGGGACTCAATCCCAGGTCTCCAGGATCACACCCTGGGTTGAAGGCAGTGCTAAGCCACTGAGCCACTTGGGTTGCCCTATAAATGGTGTTCTTAAAACACAAGATGAGGCTACAAGTAAAAATATATATTACTCGTTAGTTAAATAATAATGGCAGGAAATTCTTTTCAAATAATGACATTGAAAATAACACTGACACACAGTTGTTCAATTATGTGACAAAACCTCACATATAAGACTCATTTTGATTTTAGGTTATATAACTAAATCTGTTGGAATTTATAACTGATTGACTCATGTTATATATAAATTATGAATGGCATTTTGTTTATTGTTCTTTGCAATTCCAAGGGGAAGGGCTATTTTAATATTAACTAAAAACAGTGAATAATTATTAAGTGCTTACTATATGCCAAGCACAATACTAAGCCCTTTGGCAAGCATTATATTTGATTTTCATTATCATCCTAAGAAGTGGTTACTTTATGTATGCCAAATTTAAAGATGAGCGATTGAATTTTGTGAGTTTCAACAATTTCCAAAAATCATTCACTTAAGATCAGCAGTGAGAAGGACTCAAATTTAGTTTATCTGAGTCCAAAGCCAGAACTCTTAAACTCTGGGTTATCTTAACTCTGGGTTATCTGGTTAGTCTTCTCCATAGAGGATAAAACTCAGAGGTGCAATTAAGTGCTTTTATTTTGTGTCTCCCTCTTCCCTGAACCACTGTTTATCAATGTGTCCTTCATACATTAGGTCAGTGGTTCACAAATGTTAGTAAGCAAAAATCCTCCTGTGAACCTTATTTAAATCAGAGTTCAAGACTTTGAATTACATGTGAAGGTTTAACAAAAAGCATCCATCTTTCCTCCCTCCAGAGACATCACTTAAATGACAGTAAAGGAATTTAAAATGTATAAAGTCATAACTTGAGTAAGCAGGAGAGGGGCCTTCAGTGAACAGGGAATATGAACACATTCCTGAAGGAGAGAAATTACATGGAGGAGTAGTTACTATGATAGCAGGTCAGAGGAGGCTTTTAGCATGCAGAAGATATGGAACCTTGGTTTCCCCCTTCTTCCATATAAAGCATGTCTGATAGCTATGCATTTACCCATCCCAGGCAATATTTCTTCTGAAGAAAAACTGAAAATGGGAGTGGGAAGGAATCTATAATCTAGGATATTGAGTTTTTAATGAAATAGTCAACTCTTAAACACTTCAAATAAAAACCCTCCAATTAACACAATCTACATAAAGAGAGCTCACAATTAGCTTTCTAATGCCTTTTTCTAAATATACTTGGACATTCAAAGAGGTCTCCAATATTAGAACACAATAAAGGAAAAATTATTTGAGGAAAGATAATTAAGGAAGAGAATTAAAAAGGAGTTAAGAAAAAAGAAAACCTCTAATTCCACACTCAGAGAGATTTGAGAAAATATTATCTCCAAAAAGGGGGCAAAGAAAAAGACAGTGGTCTTGGGAATTAAACATAAATCTCTATGTATTCCCAATTTAAAAAAATTAAGGAGACAATCAAAGAAATCTCTCAAAATAAAAAGATAAAGACATAAAAAATGCAAGAGATGATATAGTAGGTATAAATAATCAGGTCAAGCATCTGGATAATAGAATTCCAGAAATAAGTATAAGATAAAATGGAGAGGAAGAAATTCACAAAGAAACAATATAGAAAAATATCTCAGAGCTAAACAGTATGAGTCTCCAAGTTGAAATGCCCGTGAGTGAAGAGAGGGGAGGATCCACAGCAAGTGGCATCCCTGTGAAATTCCAGAATCCTGGTCAAAAGATAAAATAACAAGACACTTTCTCGGGGAAAGGGGTGGAGGTTACTGAAATGGAATGAGAATCAGGTAGCATCAGAATCCTTAACAACAGCAGATGCTTAAAAGACAATGAAGAATCCTTTAGATATAATTATGAAAAATTACTCTTACCATGTAATACTAGCCAGAGCCAATCTTATCAACTTGAAGGTGAAATCAAGAGGTTTTTCAGCCATGGGAGGAGCTCTGGAAATTTACCTTCTTTCTGAGAAAGAGTGAACCATAGAAGAGGATGAGAAAGATATAAGATCCAAAATTTCTGGGATGACGTGCAGCAGAGACTAGAGAGGAGCAACCCTGATCAGGGCTAAAAGACAGTAGGATCCAGTAAAGGAAAAAGGACTTGAAAAATGCCCAATATGATGAAGCCTTTGGGGAAAAGTAGGGATACAATAATGGGAAAAGAGAACAGGAAAGAAAAAAGAGGAATTAGAAACTCCAGGAAAGCCAAAGGCCATACAGGAAAGGAAATGTTACCATAGTACACTACTGTGTGGACCATATATACACAAGATTGCTGTTTTGAATACACTGTTGCTACTTTGTAAGCATAATGATCAATTTTTAAAAAGGGTAATATTACTATGTTGGTATGTAAGACAGGCGGGTGTTAAAAAATTCAAAGTCCTCACCTATCATAACAAGAAGGAAGTAGATGTTTAAATTTTTAAATGTCTAAAAATTTTTTAAAAGGAAATAACAGGAAAGGCATATTATTTAGAGAAACTAAGGTAACCGCCAGAAGAAGCAGCTATAACAGTTTAAAATAGATAACGTGGGAAGTGGGACTGGGTGGTAGTGGGGTGGGATATGGTGCAATAGGAAGGAATTATAAAATCTTGATACTATTCCATTTTTAAAATATGTACATGGCACATGTTTAAGTAGGTACGTGTATGTGCATACTTCTTTTTAAGAGACTTGTGTAGTTACTGTGCTTAACTCCTATCCAAGAGTGTAGAGCTTACTGTCATTGTTTAAAGTAGACTTCAGCTTCTTGATGCAAGATTTATGTTTTCATACCTACTGTGCCACAGAAGAAACATAAATGCCAGTTGGAAATAAAACTCTGTTGATAAGATTTATTACAGGTTGCTATTTCTCTGAAAATTTAAGTTCTAACCTCTATCAGAAGAGAGAAGAGAGAAGCAATTTGCCTTTTTCACCTGGTCTTAGATTTCCTTAGCTTTCACTGCATAATATATTATGCACCAATTAAGTTATCTTTAATTAAATGAATATTCCTGCCTAAATGATCTCATCTTGAGTAAGCAGCTGAGTACTGGGAATCTGATTGCTCAGACACGGAAGGGACAGAGTTCATTTTAAGTGCTTTATATTAGGTAAACTATACTTCCTCAATTCCTCAGAACTGGTAAATATAATTATTCCCGCTGCAATAAAAAGTTAAATAGGCTAGATACTGGCTAGAGAAATCAACAATGAGGCCTGCTAATCATTGCTATTACAATCTTCTGCTTTATTTTTATATATGTCTCATAACAGTCAAAGCTGAGTGGCAAGCTAAAGCTTTGAGAATAACTCTGACTAGCCTAGGAGATTTTAGTAGAAAGGAAATGTTAATGGAAAGCATGTTCTCTCTCTGGGCCTAGATATTCCAGGGGGAAGGAGGCTGTGGAAAAAAAAAAAAAAAAGCTGATAAGTCATCTGATTCCTTTCTCTTCCCCCACCCACCTCATGTTGAAAGAAAAACTGTTTTCCTGATGAAAAGAGGCAAAAAGCTTCCTTGATGTCCTTGGTCATCCTCAAGATAGGTTCTGAACTTCATGTGAAGGCTTTAGATCAGATCTGTCCTGCAAGGAGAATTTAATATTACCTTGACATAATAGGGAAATTGTCACAAACAGAATGAGTAGAATCAAAGGAAGAGTTATATGTGATGCAATGATGCATATATAATTATATAATTAATATTGTACAATATCTACAAATATTAAATGGCCTCTAGTATACATGATAAATAACCACATATAGGGATCCCTTGGTGGCGCAGCGGTTTAGCGCCTGCCTTTGGCCCAGGGCGCGATCCTGGAGACCCGGGATCGAATCCCACGTCGGGCTCCCGGTGCATGGAGCCTGCTTCTCCCTCTGCCTGTGTCTCTGCCTCTCTCTCTCTCACTGTGTGCCTATCATAAATAAATAAAATTAAAAAAAATAACCACATATAAAGGCTTCATGTTCATGTACTTGAAATCATGGCTAACCTTCTCAACTGAATCCATTTCATGTCATCTTTTTATCCCCTTACCTGTCTCAATTTGACTTAGGGAGTCAAAATTGTTTCTTGAACAACTTTTGGTCACGTTAGTACATTTATGACTTTGCCATATACTGTATATCTACTGCTAACTGAATATTTTTCTTTTTATTGATTTACTTTTAAACTGAAATACTAGATGCCTTGTTCTATCAGAAAAATAATGAAATTGGTTTTTATTTAGTGATATTTGTATCACTCCTCTGTAAACTCTACAAAGTATGGTAAAAGAGTAATGTTTGCAATTAAGGCCAAGCCAACCTGTTTTTAAACGCTAGCTCCAGAACTTACCGACAATGTTCCATAACTCAAGTTAGTTTTTCTGAGTCTCAGTTTCCTAAGGTATACAAAACAAATAAAGATATTTTCCTTGTAAGATGGCATCCAGAGAATAGTATCCAGAGAATACTTAACACATGGCAGGTGTTTACTCACTAAAGATCATTTTCAATGGTGTATTTTCCCTTTGCATATGATTTTCTCCAATCGTCCTGAAGGAGATAAAGGAGATAACAAAAAGAAAGTTTCTCTGAATAAATCTCGTCTCCCTCACCTTTCCTTCTCCTGAGAAGTGCCAAATGCACTGCCAGCAGATGCTTTTTTACTGGCAAAGATCAGACTCTGTTTGCCAAGTTGAAGAAGGATTAAAGTGGAGAAAGATTTGTAACTAAGGTTAAGGACCTTGAGATACCTTGGATTATCCAGGGGAGCCCAACCTAATCACATGAATCCTTCAAATCAGAGAAGCCTTCCCAGAGTGAAGAGAGAAGGAGACGAGACAGGACAATGGAAAAAATGGTCAAAGAGATGCAAAAGTGCTGGCTTTAAAGATGGAGGATGGGGGGGGGGTCACAAGGCAAGGAATGTGGGAGGTCTCTAGAAGCTAAAAGGCAAGGAACTATATTCTCCCCTAAGGCCTCCAGAGCTGTCCAATACTAAATCTCTGTCATTTCAAAACACCAAGTGTGTAGCACTCCATTGCACCATAAACGAAGAAAACCATTAAGAACTTGTAAGAAATGAAATTGTTTGGGTCACACCCAGGACATACGAAACCAGATGCTCCAGGAGTGGTGCTCAGCACTCTGTGCTTTAGCAAGCCCTCCAGGTGCTTCTCCTGCTGAAGTCTGCACACCTGCCTGCCTCCACTTCCTCACCTCCAGTTTGTCGTTCTACTACAACCTGAACTCATCCCCCACCACTCATTATACCTACTCTCAGGTCATCCTTCAAACAAATACTAATGACTCCCAGTCTCTACCTCCAGCACCAGCCTCTCCTGTGCTCCAGTTCTAAATTCCAAATTGCCTTCTATGTATCTACCGCTGTTCCCAGGGGGGCCTGAGATTCAACCTGGCCCCCTGTCCCAGCCCACTTTTACCCCAACACACCCGCTCCTTCTCTTACACATCTCCTCTTATGCCCTGATCAGCCATCACATGGCTGAGTCATCTTTGATCCTCTTTCACCCTTATGTTTCACAAACAAGTGCTCACTAATCATTTCTATTTTTAAAATATCTTTAACTTTATCCCTTTTGCCCTTTTTCCTCTGTCAATGCCTATAAGCTCTACTTCAGTGTTTCTCAAAGTATAATTTCAAACAGTAGGAATCATGTATGGTACTTGTCAAAATCACCAAAATCACCAGAATCACCCATGGAACTTGTCAAAATTCCTGGAATCCAATCAAGATTTACCTGAATTAGACTGTTGTGGGGCCAGGGGTCTGAGAATTCACATTTTAAGTAAATAACCTAGGTGGTTTTTATGCTATCAAGTTTTAAGGACTACTGCCCTAGGTTGGTTTTTCACTGTGGACTTGAACTCTATTCCTTGGCCTGCATAATAGTCTTTCTCCTGCTGCAAAACAAATTAGTGACTTAAAACACCATACATATATGATCCCCGACTTTCTGTGGGTCAAAAGCCCAGATACGGCTGGGCTGGCTTCTCTACTCAGGGTCTCTCAAGGCTGCAGTTAAGGTGTTGGCTGGGCTGTGTTCTCGTGTGGAGGCTCAACTAGAGCAGATCTACTTCCAAGCTCCTTTAGGTTCCTGCCAGGATTCATTTCCTTGTGATGTATGATCGAGGATACTGGCTTCTCACTGACCAAAGGCTGGAGCTTGCCTTCAGGTTTTAGAGGTCACCTGCAATTCTCTGCTACTTGCTTTTCAAGCACTGATAAAAAAAGGAAATTCTGTCTTTCTCCTTTAGATAAATGCCCTACTGATATCAAATAAAGGAGATTTTTCTTTTTGAAGATGGTGTGAATCTAGATTTCAACTGAATTTCATGATAGTTAAATGATTTAAATATTGGAGAAAGCTAAATCCCAATGTTACAGAAAATATTATTTGCAAAGTCTGTGTATGAGACTCTAAGAGATGTTTGTTAAAAGTGCACATTCTGGAACTCTATCCCCCAGATTTCTTTTTCAGGAAATCTTCATTTTTAACAAGCACCTAACCTAAGGATAATGATTTGGTAATCACTATGTTATAGGATGTAATGAAAAATAAATGCATGTAGGTTAAAGTGTCTTATTTTAGATTGTAAACCAACTCTTTGAACAGAGTTTATAAAATTACACGCAAGAGGAAAAAAACCTTTCAATGATGCTAGTGATGATTTTTCTACTTTCAAAATTATGCAATAATGAATAGTTCAAATCAACGGTATAATTTTACAAATCTAACATTCCATGGTGATAGATCATTACCCTAATATTTATGAAATTAATCTGAATTGTAACAGTAGAATTCCACTAAATTTAATTAGCTGAAAAATTTCAACCAGTTTTATGTAAATCATTCAATAAGGAACAAATTCAATCTTTCCTTTGCTCAACAGCAATATTTTAATTTCTACAGTTTTCCATTTCATATTCAGAGTGTATTTTTGATGGGAGCATGGCCTGAGTGATGCAACACAATGCAATATAAATCTATCAACCACCAAACATCAGAAGGGGGAAAAAGTCTATATAATCATGTTAAAAATTAATCTAGCCCTGTCTATCTTTTAGTATCTCTTAGCTTTAACAGAAGGCAGATTACAGATTATTGGAATATAAATTCATATTCTTAGTTTACTGTCCTGCACCAAAACATCCATAAGCAAGATTGATTGATTGATTGATTGATTGATTGATTGATTCTTGCTCTGCCTCCCTGGGAAGCTCTGTGTGGTCACATCTAGTAAGCATAGAAACTTGAGGCACAGGATTTTATGTCTTTCTTTTCGTATCCCTTTATCGACCTCTAGGATTTTTCCCCACAGTAAATCCAGTTAATTCATATAATATGGTGACCTTCCTCACCACTTCCATCCCAAATTATCTAGATTAGCTGAGTGATTATTCCCTAATACATCAATCGGTGGTATAACCTTTCATTGGTTCCCTGTGCTTTGAGTAATTCAATTCAACACACTATATCAAGTAGCCAATAAGTATGAGACACTAAGGGGGATGAAAATATGTACAAGACAGCAGCCCTCGGCAGCTGGAAAGAGAAAAGGTATGACAACAGATAACCAATCTGCATGTGGTATAATGTAGAAAATTCCTCAGAGCTGTTACAAAGTTCAGAATACATGTTCAGAATTTGACACTATTGCTTATTATTCTAAGGAAATAAGGTCTGAAATTTCTAGGCACAGCAGATGGCTGGCAGAGTCCAGGAAGATCCAAGACTTCCTAAGAGAAGCATTAACTATGCACTCATTCATCTGCCAAAGTCCAGCTTGGTTATTCACATTTGACTTTCAGATGTCCTCTAGTCACCTGCACAATAGACCAGGGCTACCAAATACATGGGACCCTGAACAATTCTAAGGAGTATTTCAAGGTGTGATGGCCATGGTTGGTGTGTTATGGTTTGAACGTATGATTTGCCATCTGTGCCAGGCTATGATGCAAAAGGATCTCCAGTTCTGCAAGAGCCATTAAATTAAAATGATTAAAACCTGCAAAGGGCCTGATAGGTTTGCTTTCTTCAGTCTAGGCACTTTCTTTACATGATTTAATCATGTCACTCCTGTGTATTTATCATGTTTAATGCAATTCTTTTAAAAAGTTGATACCAAGTTTTCAATAAAATTATTCCTGATTATTCCAAGTTTCTTTTCAGGCATTTGTCTGAAACAACATCTGGTTTCAGAGTAGAGACAAAAATACTGGAAGCACCAGACCACAGTTCCCTCTCTTGGGTGCAATTTTAAAAAGTACACAGTTACGTGCATCATTTACTCACAATAGTCAGTCCTCAGTGATTACTGAGAAGGAAGAATGGCTTCACTGTATGGGAATGTTGCGCCAGCAGTATACAGAGCTTTGATTGGGGGGGTGAAGGAAGGTGGTGCAGTGATGGAGGATGGCTTTTGACCCATTTCTGATTTTCAGAAACAATCAGCCTTTTATGCAGTGAATAATTTAAAAAATATGTCAACAAAAATACGGAGAAAAAAATGCATACACATTACCTAATTTCCTTTAGGACATTTTGCAGTATTGTCAGGTTCTTAACCCAGAGAGGAGTCTTTGAGAGGCATCAGACTGGGTGAGGAGAGTAGCATATATAGAAAGGAAAGAAATGAAATCTTTTTGTTAATTAAGATTTTTGTCTCCTTTGTTTTCAAAACTGTCTACAATGGAGCAATAAATCTTACTTCATTGAAAATTTATAGTGAAAAAAACTTAGAATATTTCCATAGACATCTGATGACAAATTAAATATGAAAATTTATGGGAAAGTATAAAACAAAAGAAATGGTAGGTTTTACCCAAAGAGGATTCCTTCTCCCCTTACTATGGACTGTAGCTGTCCAATCTTCTAGTAATAACATGACGATGCGACATTAAAACTTAGCTGTTTTTTTTCTATAATAGAAATACGAGATACAGAAGAATCATATGTCATATTCCCTAAATCCATGTATTAGAAGATATCTTTAAGAAACAAACCTTCATGCTCCCTAAAAATAATTACAGATTAAGGAGAATACCAAATATATTGATGTAGTGAAACTTAAGGACTTAGTTGGTGGTTTTTCTTTTTCACTTGTTACCAATTATTTGAACATCATGAGCAATCAACATCTTCCTTAATTAAAACTAGAACATCTCTTATATGATTTTCTTATAAGGTGAGGTTTCTCTCTCACTGTCTTATAAGGTATTTTCATTTGGTATGACTGCATTTCTTTTGTGTGCGAGTGTTTCATTTTAAAAGCATATATTTTCAGGTTTAAAATATATTTTTTATTTTCAAAAACCTC